>NW_020800142.1:0-55230 GCF_003590095.1 Trichoplusia ni
TTGATTATGCAGTCCTTTACGTAAATACCTACTACGTCACTTTCCTGAAAACGTAGTAGTAATGTGTTTTCCCTTCCCTTTAAAGTTCTGATACACATCGAGGTTCATTCACTCTCAATAGTCGAGGTGATAAATATTCATTCTTTGGCATCCGTGGATCCTCTGATTTTTATCTATGAAATACAAAAGAAGAGATCCCACAAAAGTCACGATTATTTTGAAACTCAGTAAATATACATTGGTAAACAATTCCGAATTGCTAAGACCGCGATTTTTGCGCCCTTCCAATTAACTCCACTCTTCATAAGGCATAATTTAAAATAAAAGGCGCCGCTAAACCTAACCTTTCCTAAAGCGGTTTCTTATTTATTCTATTTGGTCAAAATATGTGCGACTACGTCATCGCTTTCGCTTTAACCGTATACATTGCTACTCAAGGGTAACACATTATCATAAGCGTCTCGTCTGAAGACCACAACACTTTGAGAAGAGCTTACCAATTTTGTTTATGTTACGGATTCAAATTGCTCTAATCAATTACATTCTCAAGTGCCTTAAAAGTTTAATAATACGATCAAAGCGTATACTATCAAAGTAGTCGTTTGCCCACAAGGTAAGCTGCCCAAGAGCATGTATATCTCGCGATGACATCAGCGCGGCGGCTGACGAGTGCAGATTTTAGCGAGCGACTGATTGCCTTTTATTGGCCGACCATTATGTACCGAGCGTTGGCGGTTACAAGTGCTGTCGTTTTACGGTCTTGAAAACTGATATTAGCATGTCTATGTTTATATTATGTTTACAATATTATACAAGAACCGAAGATACTGCTAGTTGGGCGTGGAAACGAAAAATAATGTAGAGTCTCTTCATTTTTTTTGGTAGATAGCTGTTTCTTCTGTTCATATTTATGATACTTGCGAATAATTTGGTTCGAAATACTACCTACTTAAAAAAATCCGATCGCAACGACGATTAGTTGATTTAGTTGACGATTTAGTTTAGAAACCTATTTACCTAATTACAATTTTACAATATAGTTAGACTAATTGTTCATTGGTTTTTTTTTAGCAAACTACATCATACCATACTATAAAGTCTGCAACTCTAACCAGTTACATACACACAAAACAATATTTGCCTATCACACAAATTGAAACCTATTCACTACAGCCAATGTCAATGATAAAAACATTGTGAAGGACATATCAATTACTGTGCAAACACAAGAACAGAACAGCACTGAGTTCCTTAAACCCATTGCGTAATGAGTCAGGTTATTAAGCTATTAATTACGATAAATATAGATAATTTATTGTTTAGTTACAGCATATCGTCTACTTGTGAAATGACTCTACCGATTGTTGCCTATATGGATAGGAAATGTTATCGCTATCGATTTTTGGTTTAACCCGTAGTTACATTTGTTAAAACGTTGCAGTTCATAAAATAAAATAATAAATAATATAACTATGGATGATTCCTTATTCTGACAGACATTTAGACACATAAAACCTACGATTTTTGTTTAATGATAGGTAGTACAAGGTGTCCGTAAAACTATAAGAGTGTTTTCTAAATGTTCTCTATCACTGGGCAGTCGCTTAAATCTACACCTTTCGACTCACCCTATATTTATATACATTTAATAATGATTCAGAAATAATTAACAATATACCACAGTCGTATTTCCATGGGAAATATTCCAGTAACATCATTCTAAAGTTTTTTTCCGCTTTTTACAAAATGTCCTGCCATAAATAGGTACAGCATTAAACTTAAGTAATTATATTAATGACTTACTCGAGTAATGAAGATGTAATTAAATACAATATATTTGTGTAAAATATTTATTTAATACTCGTAAATTTCGCATTATGTATAAGTAAATTGGCTAATTATTTGGTTGACTAATTAATGGTCCACTTTTAAGTACCTTGATTTCAATTTCAATATTTCTTATAAATGTGTTACGTATTGACAAGTTTCAACAGAATTAAGTACATTATAATTAACTTATTTGTTTGTTTGGTCTCGAATGTTCAATTAAGTGAACCTTTCACTGGACGATTTTCTACTTGTAGGAATTTAATAACAAATGAATTTTTACGGTTATTTTTATAGTTTATTGAAGATTTATCTATTAGCAACCCAAGTGCACAAGCACATAGCCACCAATATTTCCTATAGGACTTAATAAAAAAAAAATCAAGTAAAAAAAATGATTAAACTTCGACACAACAATTGACTTTTGACTTTTTCGTTTAACACAACCCCATAGACAATGCAGCGCAAATTCTAACCGGAAACACGTCACATGCGCAGCACATGCGCAAGCGCACGCCCTTTTTACTTTTTTAACTTAATTTGGTCGTGAACGCTATTTTTGTTTGTCAGGGGTGAAGCTTCCTGCTTGATTTATAGTTAGTAAAGTTACACACGCTTACAAATGCCCCTTCGGTTTAAAGGAAAAAAATGTTGGTGTAGACATTTGTCGTGGCTACTTCTAAAGGTCTTTTGTGTTGCAAACGTTTGACAAATGTTGGACGCACAAGTGCCACCAACATGTGTTCAGATGTCGGTGCATTTTTCCTAAGGTTCTTTAGTTTTTGCCCCATGACTGATGTTCATTCATTAAAGGGTACTTTATTTGATAAAAGCTCGACCACCAGTGGAGCTGGTATTGAAAATTCATAAAACCAAAAAAAAGTGCCTGATTCATAACATCAAGAAGCATGTACCCTATGTGTTGAAATTAAATTAAATTAATATTTTCACCATGAAGATTAACAAACATAAAACAAAGTGCAGTACCCTCCTTAAAACACACTAAACACATTTTTAGTCGAACATATCATTAGGTTAACCAGCGAGTCACAACAAGCGGTTCTTTATCCGGATAATGGTTGAGATAAGTAATGAGTCGGTTGCGCCTGCGCAGCTGTGCCACAAACTCTTTTATTGATTACTGATCGATGTTTAATGGAGTTTCTGTCGTCGCGGACGCCGCGCAGGATTCGTTGTTGTCATTTATCAATGGTTTTATAACTTTGAATGTTAAAAGAAACCAGTCAAAGAGGAGTCAAAGCTTTTTCATTGCTGACTTCAAACAGTGTAGACAGGATAATCAATTAAATGTTTTTTTTAGACTTTTGTTGATGCTAGTGGTAGAGTTACGTACCTACATACGTAGACGTACGTACAGTAAGCTACGTCTTTTAACAATTAAATTAACTACCTATATAGTCATCCAATCGATCCTATAATTGTATTCTCTTTTTTGGAATATTTCTGGTCCTTTGATCCAACCTTCTAACAATATTCCACCACCCTAAAAATAACCTTGACACCAATACAAAACACAAAATCTAAGCAAACAAAGATTTTTGTTGAAGTGACAAGTTCAGATAAACCTTCAAATCCGGAGGCCAGAGCGTCACTATCAAATAGAAATATTTTTAAAATGTTATCAAGAGAGATAGTTCCCTGTGAATCGGTTATGCATGCGAGTGATAACCTATGGACCTATACACCCGCTTATCGTCGACGGCCCGTCTTTTAAAACTTGTATTTTTAGATGCAACGACTTTGAGTCGCAGTTATATAAATTCTTTTTTTTAATAGTACGTTTTGGGTTTAGATCTCTGGTGAAGAAAGAACGGAGACAATGATTATAATTGCTTTTTACTGTCTGACTGTCCCACTTCAGGGGATGTCCTCGTTGCCATACCGAACCTACTGGAATTTTCATTCTTCATAATTTTAAATAGAAGGACACGAACAGATATTAGAGGCTGCATTGCCCAACGAGGGTCAGAAATGGCGGATTACATTATTGTCAACCGATGCTCAAAATTGAACCAGCTTGCATATAGTATATATTCTTTTAAGTTACAACCATTACCATTGAAAAAAATCACAACGCAAACATTTTTTCCCATAATATTTAGTTACTGCAGTTAAGTTTCTTACAATGACACTTAATCATTGCGTATTACGCCAGTAGTAAGGCCATGCATTCGTCATACAATTCTCATAATTATACCTACATCACGCTTAACAGGTAATTTACACAATACCAAGTAAAGCCAAAACTAAAACAAATGGGTTTTTTATTTGATCCTTGCCAACTTTATACGTATGCATCTGTTGTTAGACTCTACTCGAGACTCGTTCTTTAAGCTTCTTCAAATATTATTCAGTTACCGTTAAAAGAAAAAAGTATAAATCAACAATCAATCAATCTTTTTTACATCTATGACACCATCTGATCGTGGCGCATGCGCGTCGTCAGTCATCTTCATAAGAAAACGAAACAGAGTGCTGTCAATATTCCTAAAGAAGATCCACGTTCATCGTCTATCATCGCACTGCGCCGGCGCAGGCTCCGTGACCTCATTACAAATATGGCGCCCGCCGGCGACCTCACATCGTCTCTGTGTACTTTGCGCGGCAAATGTTCGACTATGATGCTCTCATGTTTCTATATCATTGGGTCAAATCTAACCAGATTGTTTATCTTGTAGCCAATGCATTGATTTTCCCATTAGAATATATCTTGCTTTCTTTTTAAACATTCGTTATTTTTAATTACTTTTTTAAATGCGATGAAAGCGGTTGTATTAGAAAATGTCATTTTATTCAAGTCTTACAATTATAGCAAAATATTTGAACAACAAACTTTAGTCGTTTATTTTTTTTTTGTAGAACACAGTCCTGACCTCACAAATTCCTCAAAGTATTTTTGTATATTCGATAACTACGCGTGAATACGTTATAGTTTTTATACATGTAACAGTAGCACATTATATTAAACGTATCATTATACCTACAATGTGCCTACAGTGTCGTGTGATAGCATACATTTTAGGTACGTAGTAATTGTGTGAGCTAATTGTCACTTAAAAATTAATTGCTAGCATGTTTGCCAAATTAATCAGACTGGTTTTGAACTTGATAGGTAATTATGACCGCTGTTTGTAACTATTAGAGGAAAATAACAATCAGCTTGTTTTGAATGTTAATATATTTGTCAGCCAATTAATTAGTGTTTTATATTGAAATTCGAATTCCAAAGTATCTTACCAATAGGACTTTACATTAATTTTTTTTACAAACTGTAAAATGGTATAAATCTATAGTTCTTAGTTCTTATTGAATATCTAATGATGTCATCGCATCACTTCAGATTTCTTTCATAGGCATTTTACAAAAACAAACATTTGGATATTTTTACCCGTTTTTCTGCAAATTTTATTAGGCTTCCATGACATCACAATAAAGAGGTCAATGTCACAAATATGACAATATTTTTCCCTTAAACGTACAGCTGATGACTGAATTCTGAGTAAATGTATCGTTCTCCTTGACACAGTACTGCGCACGCGCACCGCGAGTGTCGGTATGCGCTTTCGATCCAAGGTTATCTTCTATGAGGAATCTCGGTCTATATTTTGTTGGGTCTGGGGCAAAGGTTATGCGCATACATTGCTATAAGAAGGTGAAACGAAGAGGTATAAGAAAAGAGATATCTATCAACGACACTTTAAAAGTTGGTCTACAATTGTCAATGGTAACAGTTTAGTATAAAAATAAACCTTGGTGCTTCTAAATAAGGTATTGCCAATGTCAAAAGCTTAACAAAAACCAGTTGTCAAATTTTAAATGATTGTTCATAGTTTTAATAGTTTGTTTATTTCACGTGATTAGTTTCTTCGACTTTTCTAAAGCAACAAACCGTATAGAAGTCAGCAGTACAATATCATTATGAATGTCAATTCCGCATCCAACTTCGGTGTGAAATTTCGAAACTTGTGAAAACAGTTTATGCAGCGTTTATTGCGTATAATAATACCTATCCGTGAGCAAACTGCAATTAATTTGTGCGATAAGGCGTCAATACATATTTAATGGTCGCCATCGCTTAAATAAGAGCAAGAGTAATTATTAATTACGTTGATAATAAGAATTAAATGTCAGTGGTCCTGCCGCCTCTCACTACACATATGGTATGAATATAATCAATAAGTGATTGCGAAATTTTGCTCTGGATTCGATTTTTGTATACTTTCACCTTTTAAGGCGTCGGCGATTGTTTTGTATGCTATATATTTATTATGCGTAACCTTTTAGTTATAAAAGGCTCAAAGTCAAAATATTGAAATTATGTAAAAGTTGTTATACTGACACTGAATTTTCGTTCACTTATTACTGAATTAACATAATCGTGTCCCAACGTTTAAATTATAAACATTCGCTTTACTACATAAAGTGATTGTTGTCGGAATTTAGTAATTATAATTTTGTTTTAACAAACGAATAATCAACCCACTCAGAACCTTGATTATGGACTTATTTCTTAAATAGGGCTTTCATAACTTCACTGTACTGTAATCTGCTGGGACGTTGGCGTAACTATTAGAAGCTCAGATTCAAGAGCAAACAAAAATGAAATATATTTTAAATACATATCTACATATAAATTGATCACCTTCAATGAGGTATTGGTGAAGTGTTCAACTGTTCATCTGGCGTTATGTCATACGGAGCTGAGTCAAGGCGAGTGAGGTGGACGTCACCGCGGTCTGTGTCATGACTTCATGAGGAAGTAGCATTGCTGCGAGCACGTTTACTGTTACGATACCTACCTACTATGAGTAAGCTACGAAAAATTGTTGGGATTTTTTGTACATTTTAAAAATGTACATTCAAGCTAATATATTCGAAATTTTCGTCATTTTTAATATGCATCGTAAATTTACTAGAACTATAAAAGTTTCAGTCAATAAGTATTGGAGTTTACAGTTAACGGCTGTCGTATTTGCTATCAAAATAATAATTTACGTTAATACACTCGTTTTCACATTAAGGTTTTTTACAAAACCTTTTTTTTCGAATTCAAAATCAAAATCAAAATCAAAAAGTTTTTATTTCAAATAGGCCGTATCTCAGGCACTTTTAAAACGTTATATTACTGACTCTAGTTGCACGGTTCCAAAGTGTCATTCTTATGGAGAAGAACCGGCAAGAAACTCCATAAGTTACTCTTTTCAAAATAAAATTTTACAGTAGCATTTTACATTAAAATGAATGTCTGCAAGAACAGCGTAAATTAGCAAAACAAGTATCAAATAGCAAAATGTTAATGATTTTCTATAAAAACTGACCTCCAGAGAAGAAAAATAAAATAACGTTACAATGAAGTAAGTTTTGCTGAGGTTTACACTGTTGATACATATACAAAGCACATTTCACAAAAAAAACAAAAAAGGAAAATAATAATAATTTAATGATAATTTTACATAATCTAAATATGTAGTCCTAATCAAATCCTTAACAGGAATGTCAAGGCATGTCATAGCTTCTATGAATAGAGCTGTGGCTAAACTAATAGTAGATAACAAGGAAAATAAGATAATGATCTAGTAGACCGCCAGGGAGACCACATGTACAGAGATAATACTAAGTCCACGCGCGTTTATCATTTATATAATCACTAATTTTATAGTACGCTTTCTTTACCAGCATAGATTTAACGGTATTTTTAAACTTGTTTAATGGTAAACTGGTTATAGTATCTGGCAATTTATTATAAAATCGAATAGAATTCCCTAGGAAAGATTTGGCGTTTGTTTTGGATAACCTAAATCTTGGAACTACTAGTTTATTTTTATTTCTCGTATTTATGTTGTGGAAATCACTATTTACACTAAAAGTATGCAAGTTTTTCCGAACGAACATGAGATTCTCCATAATATAAACCGACGGCAGCGTTAAAATATTAATTTCTTTAAAAGTTTCTCTTAATGACTCGCGCGGACCCATGCAGTAGACTGCTCTAACCGCACGTTTCTGTAATATGAAAACGGATTCAACATCGGCAGCTGCTCCCCACAGTAAAATTCCGTATGACATAATACTGTGGAAATAGGCGTGATAAACTAACTTAGCAGTGGGAACATCAGTAAGCTGTCTTATTCTTCGGACCGCAAAAGCAGCCGAACTTAGTCTACGAGACAGTGCTGAGATGTGAGCACCCCACTGTAACTTATCGTCCAATGTTATTCCAAGAAAGACCGTTTCTTTAATAAAATCGAGTTTGTTGCCATCTAGCATTACATTTAAATCCGACTGAGACCGAGCCTTTTGGAGTGTGAATTTAAGGCATTTTGTTTTTGCCGCGTTCAGAAGTAGGTTATTCGTTGCAAACCAATCCGATAATACGTTAAGGCTATTATTCAAATTACTAACGTTTAGAGATTTTCTGTCAGTTTTAAAAATGAGAGAGGTATCATCCGCGAACAGAATCATGTCAGTCGAGTTGTCCATCATGAAAGGGAGGTCATTTATGTACGCTAAAAAAAGAAATGGGCCTAAGATCGAACCTTGGGGCACGCCCACTCTAACTAAGGACCCGGAAGATGTTGCGCCGTTTACGCCTACTTTTTGTTGCCTAGATGATAAATATGACAATACCAGTTGTAAGGATTGTCCTCGTAATCCATAGTACTTTAATTTAAGGATTAGAGTATTATGATCAACGCAGTCAAAAGCCTTGGAGAGGTCACAGAAAATTCCTATGGCGTCCTGTGACCCCTCCCAAGCTCCTAAAATATTAGACACTAACTTGGCCCCGGCGTCGGTCGTCGACTTTCCCTTGGTGAAACCAAATTGACGCTCATGGAAGATTCTATGCCTATCAAAATGTGACATCATTTGGTCGAGAACCATTCTCTCAAATATTTTACTAACAGCTGGAAGCACCGAAACTGGTCTATAATTAGATGGGTCATTCTTGCAACCAGATTTAAAAATAGGAATAACTTTACTGTGTTTCATTAAATCAGGAAAAGTGCCACTATCCACACAGTCGTTGAAAATTTTTGCAAGAATTGGGGCAATGGTGTCAATTATAGATTCTATTACTTTGACGGATATTCCCCATAAATCTTCTGTGGTCTTAACTTTAATTTTATTAAATGCTTTTTTAACAATAGAAGGTGATACATGAATAAAACTAAAATTTGGAATAATTCTATCTATGGACCTTTTAAGTAGCCACTCCGCTTTCAAGGGACTCGAGGGGAGTGATTTCGTTACCTCTATCGGGATGTTTGAAAAAAAGTCTTCGAAAGCGTTAGCTACTTCTATGTTATTGGCAATGCTTTTATTATTGATTTTTAATGAGAGATCTGTATCTCTTTGTTTAGTATTTCCAGTTTCAGAGTTGATAATCTTCCATACAGTTTTAATTTTGTTATCAGAATTGCCTATCCGTCTACTAATGAGACTTGACTTAGCCGCTAAACAAACCCTTTTGAAGATTTTTGAATAATCTCTGACATGCTTATGGAAACTCGGATTAATATTAAACGATTTTTCCTCATACAGACTGTACATCCTGTCTCTGCTGATTCTAATGCCTTTAGTAGCCCACTCATTAAATTTACTTTTGAAATTAATTTTAATGTTTTTTTGTGGACACGTTTTGTTCGTTTATCCATCGTTTATCCATTGATCCTAAATAAAATCAATCCAGTTTGATTTCCAACAAAGCTCTTTTATTTTGAGATCTACACGAAGAGAGTTTATGAATGCGTTAATTATGATATCATGTATCAATTCAATCAAACCAAGACACTGCCCTTTGGTAATAAGATAAGCATCCTCGCGTATCAATGGAAATGCAGTGGAAACAATAAAACAAGTTGACCGGATATAATGGTGTCCGCGGAGCCGGGCCGGGGACTCCAGATGTGGCGCCCGCGCACTGCCGCGCACCAAGCGCAGCCTTTGTATGCGCGTGCGCACCCGCGCGCCGGATGCCCCCGCCAACCGGAAACGACATCACATTAAAACGTAATTGTTATTTAAATGCAATCACCAGGCTTTCATGCGCAATGCGATTATTATGCCAAAGGGGTGTTTAGGATAATCTATTGTTTGTACAGTTACAATTAATTTGTAATTAGTTACGGGAATCTATATCATTTGATTTTAATATGATTATTAAACACTTTGTGTAGTCGACTATTAGAAATGATTACTTTTTCTTTCGATATACTTTTATTTTATACAATGTCGGATATTAGTAATGTTATTTGTATAAATATCTGTGTTTTAACTAACTTACATAATGCAGTCAAGTGGGGCAAGTGAATAGACAAACACACTCGTTATCGGATACATTGAACTTTTAATTGAATTAGGTCGACGTTTCTTTGAATATTAATTTGCTAATCTGTATCTAAACATTCCTTATCTATATTGTTATGTATAGTTTTAAATATAAACACTGTTTATTTTAGTTGTTAAATAGAGGAGAGATTAATATTGGTATTTGTGGTGCATGCAGGAATAGAAAGATAAGGATCGTTGCTTAATCCGTTAAAACAGTGACCTTTGCCCGGTACTTAGATAGTGTAGTGGCTGGTGTGATTAGTTATTTTTACTAGGAATATTTTAAGATAAATATTATTCACGATTTGGAAAAATAACAGGTTCTACTCTTATAATACAAAGTTTAGCAATTCAACATCAGTTAAAGAATTCATTTTCAGTAATTTGCCTTTATTGAATTTTTGGTCAAATTACAATTTTATTTTTTATATGTGGAGTAGCTTAACAACTCTCAAATTAACAGTTACGTAAACACATCATCCATGAAATCCAGAACCTTAACAATTACATTATTCGTATTAAAGCAACTGTAAATGCTTAATGACTTATTTTTTTCCAATAATAATTAGTCAATTGAGTGCATTTTGAATATTTTGATGAATAACTCTAATTTTCCCTTGTATTGATTGATTCGTCATAGAAAAACCCAGAGCGTTGCGTGACAGTGGACATCACGTACCCAAACACATCAATTATTAGTTTCGAATTAAAGGTTTTTCAACAAATTACTAGTGTTTGGCTTTTTGTAAGCTCCATCCTTATATGGTAATAACGTATCAACTATTCTAATTTGAGTAAAAAGTGTATAAACGCTTAAAGTTCATCTAATAAAAATAATGTATTTGTTTGCAGAAGCTATTATTGCTGTTTTGATTTAAAACAAAATAATTAACTCTAGTAAAAGAAAAGTGTGAGTCGGAGTCGTGACACAGGAGCTAAACAGATTAAACATAAAAGTCGGTTGAGTGATTTGTAGGTATACAATCAAGCCACTTGTGATGGATATACAGACAGACAGACAGACGATTGGTCAGGCAAACCAGATTATAAGGTTCCGTTATACCCTTTGGGTACGGCACCCTAAAAATAGTCCTTCGAGACGTTTAACCTTGTCAGTATTGACATAAAAGGTTTATTTATAGTATTAGGTAATACCAATTGTCACGTTACCAGAATATCTATTCACAATCTCTTAAATAGTCCATCGATCTGCATCGACCACTACTAAGGCGGTGGCCATATGGCGCGCATGCCCACGCGCATCGTGACGTCACTCCAATGGCCTCACTTTATTTGGTCCGAAAAGTCTGTTGTTCTTTATGAGTGCTTGTTGGCTTGTTTGTCCGTCCATTCATCGGTTATTAACCGCGATATATTCGTATTGTCATCCAACTTCTAGAAATCATGAATAATTTTCAGGTTTAGTGACGTAGGTTTCTATGGTTTGTATTGACGGGTGGCAATATAAACTGTGGAAACAGGTGTCTTTGTGCACGTGACTTTAATGTTTGTGAAACCCCGCGCGACACAAGGACTAAATTCTTTAAGAGGTGGGGTTATAAAAAAATAAAAAAGTCACGCAGAAATGGAATTGGATTTGTAGTTTTTAAACGTAAACGGAACTGGCTTATTGTCTAATAAACTTTATTTTTTTATCTAGATCTAGTGTTGACTCTACTTTCTTCATATTCTTTTCCTAGCGCATTAAAAGGCAAAAAGAAAAATATTACAAACATTTTTTCTAAAAGTCTCCGTCAATTTACTGCAGCTCTAAACAAATAGAACCATCTCCTGTAGGGGTCATCTCAAGGTCACTGACGCACGTTTTCCACGAGCGCAAGTAAACGTGGTGCATCAAAAGCGTGACCAGATTGTCTGATTCATCACTTCATTCATCACTTTTATTATGACACGGTTTTAACGTGACACAGCAAAGAACAGAAGGTGCACTCTGCTACGAATTGGGAAGAATTTAAAGCTGTACTGATAGAACTGATACTGTCTCATATCTTAGAATAAATAGACATAGATTTGTACTAAATCGGAATAACGTAATATTTGGACATTTCGCGAGTAAAGTGATGCAATCAGAATCACCTACACAGTTCTAATATTCTAGTTATTTTCATTAAGCTGAGGTACTTTTGAGGCCATGTCACTCAATCAAATTAATTATCTCCCATCCCTTAAATGACAATTATTTGTTGTTTTTCTGTATTAATTCTCTATAGTATTATCCTTCAGTTTCACCTACGAAGGTGTTCTGGGAACGCGGCCGGTGACTCGCTGCGCCCACGCACGGCATATGGCGGTCACTGTGTAAACACGGGATCTTACGTATTAGTAGACATCACGGCTTGCAATATTTATTTAGTAATTCGATGCTGGTTTAGTGTCGATATATTATTTAGGTCTAGGGTTTTTTGTATATTTTATAGATGTCTTTATAGTAGTGTTTTGTGACAGAGGTATGTCTTTTTCAAAACGCGTAAGTGGCTGAGAGATTCAGATACATTTTGGGCTTAAATTTTTCTGGAAAATTATTTTCGTGCTTCTCTTTGTAGGATTTTTCTTCTTCAGCCGAGCCATTCACCATTTGTCTTATCAGATTTAGTAGAATATTCCATGAAGCGTGCATAAGTAGCATTGGCATAAAAGCTTCGTAAACCTGTAATCCTCGTTTTATACTTAAAACCAAGTAAATGCATGTAATTGAGATATTATCCGGAACCTTTACTCCTTGTATGGAAAGCGACGCTTAAAGATCATTCATCCATCTTCGGAAGTCACGCTCAGCAAAAATAATGTTGTTACCAACTTAAAGGAAAAGAGTATTATGGCAAAGTCTACAAACAGATCTTAGAGTTTGTTTCGAAAATTGCAAGTATTTAACAAAATGTCTGAGTACGTTTAGTCGTTTGTGGCTTAAATTGAATATGAATTGCTACACATAACCGGTTTATCGGTTTGTCTGTTGAATATAAATTAAAATAACAAATGAGACCTTCAGTTAAGTCAGTTAAGTCGCTCTTTTTTGTGATATTACAAAATTGTCCTAAATATTTTGGGAACTCGAAAACGTTTTAGATAACAGCTCATCCTATTAAATTGAGGACGACAAGAGTGATGGTAACAAACACATACACAATATACATGCTATACAGTTATATCGTAAGGAAAGAAAAGAGTACTCCACTTCTCACGCTTCCGGTGGTCCGTCAAAACGAAACCGGAGCGGCGCAGGCGCAACTCTACACCGTCGCGAAGATTTATGGCCGGACTGACCCTAGTACCGTTGCTATGGTTACACACTGTGATTGTTTAATTGCAGCTAACATATGTTTTATTGTATCCGATGGGTTATTTTGATTACCTTGGATGTATTGATACTTTTTTTATGGCAGCAGTCTTTGTTGATGGATCTTTTAAGATGTGGATCAGCAGATCAAGTCTATGACCAACTGGGATTTGTGGGGTCTACCTACTCATCGGCATTAAAAATAGACCAATTCGAAATTTGCACTCCGTTTGTTTTTTGCTTGCAGAGGTGCTATCAGTTGGATTGTCAATTGAGATAGTCAGCATGGTTACAGCATAAAAGTACTTAATCTAAAATATATTATTTTAAACGGAAACACTTATAAAAGATCATTAACCCGGGCCTATATTAAAAACAGTTTGAATTGGTTACATACTCTGATTAAGCATAGCAATAACCTAAATTGGAGCATGTTCTTATAAAACTAATTGCAAAATCGACGACTCTACAATCAATAAATAAATCGATGACAGAAACATGTCTGTAATGTTAAACATAATTTCTGCTTCGCGATATCTCAAAATATACGTGATGACCACACGAGTTCCACCTTCGTCTGAATCAAAGTTTATTTCAGTTGGTTACGTAACAGCTACTAATGCTGCGCAAGCGCCGGCCGTGAACGCTAATTGTGATCTATTTGTATATTGGTACTGTTTTTATGATATAAATATACATATTGCTACCATGAAATGGTCATTTCTTGCTACATGATTGTAAATAATGAATATTACGTGTTTTTAACAAATACTGGGATATAGTGTAAACCCACTAATCACCACTATAATATCCTTGTGGGTTCGGTAGTTTTGTACTGTGCAAAAAAAGACACTTTGACTTTGCCTTGACAATTGCTTTCAATTTATGTTTCAGTGAGGTTTCTACCTATTCCCAAACACGTTTAGAAAATAATTTCTAGATTTTTGCACATCACATTTTCTTTTCAAACACTTAAGTGTTCTTGTTGTGTTCTCTTTGTGCCCCAAAATCGAAAGTGTGGAAATTCGAACACAAAAAGAAAGCGTACCGATCATTTCTAAGCAAACATAACAACAAAGTTTCTTTAGACAAAGTCGCGCTAAACGTCGCAGCATTAACTAACTAGCGTTAGAGGAGAAAGGCGCAAACTTGCATCAGGTGCAAAATAACTAGACAAGACTGCTGCTTTGGAACAATGTCGATTTTCTTTTCCCTTTGCGTGGTAAGTTTTTTCTGAAAATTCGCCCTCTCTCATACTGACCATCCTTGCGTATTAGTATTCTTGGGCCTAAATTACAAAATTTGAACACTTTATGTTTTGGATTTTGTTAAGGTTTTAGTGATTTTTAAAAGCTTACGACTGTATTAGAAATGAAACTGTTGTGAGTGTTGTTACAGATAACTCGTTGGATATATAACGTCAAAAGTTTGGAGTGTTTAATTTATTTAGAGTAATTCTTTTTATCTTATCTCGAAGTGCTACTGGTGCTACTGATAGTTTATATACTGGCAACTGTTATTTTGTTTTAAATGACTAGAATGAACCAGAGCATGCATAGAACAATAGGGATAAGTTTACATATTTTGTTAAAAACAATACTCATATTTTTGTTTTTAAATAATCTAATCCAATCCCGGAAATAAAATATCCGTTACAACAAATTTCAAAGTACTTTGATGTATAACATGTTTTTAAAATGTAGAATTCCCGAGCACGTGCGCTTGCGCAGCACGCGTCGCTCGGCAAGCAGAGAGGGGGGGGGGGCACAGGTGTCGAGTGATTTAATTAACTAACAGAAATACGCCGACGAGTTTGTTAACGGCGTGTGTAATTAACCGCCACCCTTCCTGCTTACCTACGTTATATATAGATTAATGATACCAAAGATAGGGGGCGTTAAGATCGGGAAGTGAAAAGATTTGTTTTCTTTATTGTTTGTAGCTTTGTGTACAGTTTAAGTTGTAATTTATTTGTAAGTATAAGTATTGGTACGCCTACTTTACTTAGAATTCATGCAAAGGTAGATAAATCAAATTCATTATAGAGAACCAATATAGTCAAACTTTACCACAATAAAAAAGAGAAATCTTAAATCAGAATCAATGAGCAGACACTCTTTCCAACCTCTTTCAAAACCGTCAGAACGAGTCTTAATCCGTCTGTATTTTTCGGACTGGATGATTTAAATATTAGTGAAACCTGGCGACACAACAAACAACTCCCCCTTAAAATTAAGTTCCTTAGAGCTGGCGTGGTTTTTTATAAGTCCGTCATTATGGTCATTTCTGCTTTATAACACAATTGCATATTTACATATCAACGTTTCTCACATAAGTTAAGTTAGGACTTAATAAAGATTTATTACGTGTGATGCATAATGCATAGTTTAAATAATACTTAACGCCTTCATCTTGTAATATAGCAGAGGAAATGTGCTTAATCCGTTTGTATTAACTGTTAAGTTTAACTATACGTTGTAGGTTTAACTTCTGTTGGTTAAGTTTAGAGCCACTTGGTTAATTTAATAGAAGCTTTCATCCATTTATGACTGCGATTTGATTGCCACAAGGGTTTAAGTGACATTTTTTTGAAAAGTTAAATACTTATAAATATTGTGTTAGTTCTCTGCGGTTTGTATATTAATTAATTTGTGATTAGGTACTGTGGTTTTACAATAAATGATGTTGATTTGTAATTTATCATAACTATGGTTATTTTCTAATAGCAAATTTAGGTACTTTTGTGACAAACAAATTGTTTCCTTTTACGTGTTTAGTCAACTATTTTGTTTAAAATTATGTTTATTACAAATTTAATTGCAATTTAGAATATAATATTTATCTTTCAGTATAATTACATAGGTATATTTTGTATTGTAACTATATAGACGTCATGAGGCGCGTGCGCATGTTGTTGGCTGGGGTAAACTTCATAGTTTAGGTTTAACTGAAGTTACGAAACTTACAATCAGACCCTCATTAGACTCACTTGCCACATAATCAACACTCAATGTTTAATTTAAGACTAGTATTGACTGCTTCAAACTGAAATTACCTTAAAAAACTGAATATAAACTGTTTCCTTTTTCCTTCCTGTGGAAAAAAGTTTGACAAGTAATTATAACGTACAGGGTTATAAGACATTTTTGGTATATATGACCTTAATAATAAATTCAAAATATTAAACCTTTTTTTATCAAAAACTCATTAGCAGTACACCCAGTACCATATTTTGTATTGAAACTATATAAATATACATATACCTATCACGGGGTGCATGCGCATGTTCGGAGGTTGTAAAGCGTAAGGCGGCGTACACACGGGTGGTCGGCAGAGATGACGCCTTATAACAACACAATAAACAAGCCAAGTGCGTGCGCAACATATATTACCTGAGTTAGCCATCGTAAACGCGTTAAAATAATTGTGGGGCAATAACTAAGAGTTAAGCGTTTTATAAACGTTTTAATTCGTTTTTTTTTGTCGATGAGGGGTTTGGGAGGTCCGAGGATTTAGCCTTAGGCTAAAATTAACTAAATAAAAGACAGAAAGAGTCTGTTGTCGGATGTATAAAGTGTGTAACCATTTATAACTAACCTATTGCTACGTTTTGATGGGCAAGGAGTCAGAAAAGTCAGAATGAGCAAGCATATGTATTTGTAGTAAACAATGTGTAGTACTATTTGCTGCTACGTTTTCTATCTGAAAAGCCCAAATTAAAATTCTGGTAGCAAACGTTCTTGTGTTTACAATATTTTTACATATAATGTATTTTTAAATCGTCTTTCATTTGACTAAGGTACCGAAAGTCCTTTTTATCGCTCATCGCTTATAACTTTTTACCTTAAACTGGGATTAATCCACTAATTATTTAGTGGGATCCTAGGATCTGTGTCGATGTTAAATTAAGATAAGCTAATAAAGGCCCTTACAAGCCGTCGCGTTAATAACCATATTTAAGCCACTATATTTTATCACTTACATCTAATAACTCCGTGAGATAACTTGCGTTTATTTTATTGGGTAGGCTTTGAACTTTGAAGTTTTGAAGCTCTTTTATATCTGAAAGGTATTGCTAGAACAGGTTTCGAACAGTCTTTTTTTAGGGCTCTACTGTCTGCCCGTCCATCCGACCGTCTCAGGCTGAATCTCGTGAATTCCAGGTTAAGCAAAGGTTCTTACGCCATAAATTGCTTAAAATAACAACTGAACTGTTTATTTTTAGCCCATTTGTAGAGAAGCCTTTATGTCGCAAATATTTAATAGTTATAGATATTTTATTCTTTGGTCAATTTGGTTAGTAATTTTACTAAGTTCTGAAGCTTCAAGCTCTTTTACATAACCTAATGCCTGTATTGTCATTAGCACACATAATTAAATATGTAAATGAACCTAGCACCCACGTACATAGGATAAGTTTTGTCAAAGGTTGCAATTACAATCCCTTTAGCATATTAGGCAACGTAGGGCACTTTCAACAGTCGCGCCGCAGAAGGCCGTCCACACACCCACGACTTATCGCAACTGCGACTGATATTTCAATCGCAGCCTCGTTAATGCTCCTACACATTTTATGGTGCATCTGATATCTTGTGTTATAAAGCCGTAATGAAGACTCGTTTGAGCGTACTTTTATGGATTGCTCTTAAAATATTTTGACAACTGAATATCTGTAGTTGCATACTTGTTTTTTGTAAAATGTATGTTTCGCAGAGTTTTTAGAACACTTGAATAAAGTTCGATACCTGTTGATACTCTATCGTTCATGATAAACTGTGTAAAATGATCTTTTATACAAAGTGTCGCCTCTCCGCCAATATTACCTTAAATGATTTTGAAAACCTAGCTCTACAGACATATCATCACGTAATATATGTAACTTATTTATGTGCCAATAAATAAATATTTCTTTTTAATTAACTCTCCAGTAGCGTGTTAAATGCCTGCACAAAATCGCATCGTCTAGTGAGGTCCTATAAAAATGCTTCCTACGCTTACTTTCTCCGCCATTTGCATTTCGGATGACTCTTGCGCAACTAAGTTCCGTATGTTATCTGATACTTACACGATGTGTATTGTTTTGAACCAATTGTTTAAGATCTATGGCTTTTTATTGTTTAATTTAAATGCAATTTGTTTTCGGCGTCATTGGTGGTCATACGACATAAAGTTTTGTGGTCGTGTTAGCTCTATTCAATGTTTGTTCTATTTTGTTAAGTGATTATTTGTTTCTTTTAAAGAGAAACAGTCCGTTTGCTTTGACAATTCGTTTTTTCTATCTCTTTTTTTATAGCTGGAGAATTATTCAGTCAATTTGATGTCATTGGATTTTATTTGTTTATAGCTTGGTTATATATATTTATGGCACTATGGTTATGGTTACTATATATATGGTTTGGTAACGTCAACTAGCTGACAAGCCTCATTTCAAAGGCGGTTCAACTTTGGATACTGTTAATAAGGTTCCCATTTCTATTCGTTTGTATGTAGATAAATGACTCTACCTATTGAAAACAGTTAGTTTCTTTTCTTTTCTCAGTTTTCTCCTCATATCTACATGCGAACTACATTCTAATACCACTTATTCAATTACCCTTGACCCTTCCCATTCTGTGTTCAGTATTTCGCACTAGGTTGCAGCGCACCCTCGCCCGTATCTTGCTGATTGTCTCAATGAGAAGATTGCGAGCGATCCGCCGCCGCGCCGCCGTACGCGATGGATGGCGCCCCGCACGCGATATAATACACTCTTATGTATGAGCTTCAAAACAATTGATTATATAAATAAGATAGATTTGTGTAACATATTGTTGTCGTTTGTTTATAAAGAATTGATAGAAGAGAATATTAAAAAGGGTAATTGATGTCAAGGGTAGTCAAAACAGCTGTTGTATTGTCAACAAGTGTCAATTTAACATTTTTGATAAAGTAGAATAACGCTTTTATGGTATTGAGGAGGAACCACTGTGTCAGCAGAAATACAAGCAACTTAGCTTTAAATACAATAATGTAATACAAAATGTAAACACGTTTTTAAAGTTTCATGCAAAGAACAATACATCCTTGTTTAAATTAAATAGCTTTAGTAAAGCTGTATTATTTAAATCCATGATACTCAATACTTTTATTTAGTTGCAACTAAATAGGTTTTACTGCACAGCTGAGCGATTGAAGACATACAACTCGTTGATAGCGAAGCCGCACAACAGAGGGGGCTAAACGCTCCCGACCGCAAACCGGGATTTGATTTATCCTTAGCTTTTTAATCAAAGCTTTTCGGACTCATATTACTTGTTGAAGTCGCTTTGTTATTCGATATTTATTTTGTAGATGTATTTAAATAGACGTTATGCCTGAGTTTGTTTCGACATTTTCTCAGGGTAGTGAGATAGGAAATGTCGACTCCAGCGTCCTCAAAAAAAGTGATGATATATCCTACTTACAGAATAAATGATTTTATTTGATTTTGCATAAACAGGTTTATAAGAGCAATGTTTAAAAGCGTTTTGTTGGTTTTTATAATTGTTGTTCTGATTCGTTTTACACATAGATAAGAAGCTAGAAATTTGTCATGATGACGTAAACTTTGACAATTGAGTTCGTTTATAAGTTTTAAATCTAGTGTTACTGTGTAGCCTACACATTTTTTGGTAATTTTTTCCTTGTAAAGATGTCATATATTCTTACCGCTTATCTAACTGTATTTAGTGCTTATCATTACACCCACTTTAACCAGAACGTACAACACCTTAAAGTCGTTGCGAATATCAATTAACTTTTAGTTATATCACAGTAACTGTACTCTCATAACTACAGCTATAAATACGTATGTAGTATGTAAATTTTGAGTACAATTTGTATGGAGATCGGGGGGCGTCCATATACTACGCAACGTATGCAAAATCATGCTTTGAACGTAGCGACAGGTGCCTTAGATAGGCCGACGTACGATATCGATGTGCCTTGAATATGCAATCAGCCGGGTTTTCCTAATTGAGTATTTATTTTACGAATTTTAAGCCGTTTCTGTATCGTTCTAAAGTTTGTGCAGTAAAGTAGTTTTATAATTATTTTAGAACCTTGTCCAAATTTTCTGAATATTATCATCTTTTGCTCCAATTTTCCCCTAGGCCTTGGCTTTGAGCTTCACCAGGTTAAGTTACTATCATACCCTTGTGTTTTTTTCTTCGGCGTCTAGATTATCAACCGACTTCAAAATGGGAAAAGTTCTCAATTCTTCGGTATGTTTAATGTTTGTTACCTCAGAACTTCGGACTGGATGAACCGTTTTCATTTATTATTTTGTCATTCAAGGCGAAATAGCTGTCATAAAGTCCCAAAAAGTCCCAAGTTTTCATGAAGTTTCGCCAAACAATTTTTATTTGAAGTTGGTTGTATGTCTTAATAGTAAAAAAAAGGCAATATTGTCAAACATACTTCATTGACTCTCTCATTTCCATTTTCTTACGCAACACCATTTCCATTAGGTATGTAATTCACATTTCGTTACACGCGCATGCGCAGGTGTTCTCATTACCCTAGAGCGGGGAAACGTTTAGTATTTGCAGCACAAGTGGGCCACAAACAGTCGCTATCAGATCGTCACATGTTTACATTCACAAAGAGATTAGTTGCATCATGTGTGAGAAGAATGTAATGAGATCGTTGATAAAATTGTTGCTTCATTTGTTACTTGTTAATTAAAGGAGAAATATTTTGTTATTGTTAAGCGAAAATTATATAAATCTTTGAGTTTGCTGAAAAGTGTTTTTATATGAAATCGTAATAAAAAATAGATACAATAAAGTGGTGATTGCTTTACAAAAGTTCGATTTTAAATACCATCAAATCCAATATTAAAAAGATTGATTTTAAGTATAGGGCTTAACAAAAATAATCTCTTGTTTCATAGACATGTACCTATCAAAATATTGTCTGTTTTATATTGATCAAATATTGTTAAATATAAAACTCACACTACCTGGTAACCGAGCCGGGGTATAGCGACGTGTCTCATACACAGTACGTTTACGAACAACTCACAGATTACAATCTGTTTCCTTTCACAGGTATTAAAGCGTGAATAATGATAAATTATTCACACTTTGATAATACCTGAGTAAAGGGTATTGACCTCTACTGTAAAATGGAGTGTTTACCTACTTGTAGTTATAGTTGTTAGCAAGATGTATAATAAGTTGTAGCAAGAATTTGACAATCTTCTAAGAGATTCTGAAGGGACACGCTTAGACAATATAACATCACTAGAAAAACGATTAGAAAAGAAAGGGACGTATTATTTTATTTTTTTCTATCACAGATTGCTGGAAGATAAAATATAGAATTAGGTAAGAATTATTATTATAATACTGCGACCTTTGTAAACTTGTGTGTACATAAATAGTAAATTAATAAATGAATACATATTCCATTAAACAAGTGTTTTGTCTAAGTCTGTTCAGTACATTTGAGAGATTTGTTCAGCGTTGTAGTTTTCGAACTGTACCATATTTCCAGGCCCAATCCATCAATCAATTTAGCCTATTGAGAACCACGGCTGCATATAATATTGGCTTACAGGCCCAGTTCTGCTAAAACCCAGGAACATAAGTTCATTTCTTCCTGCTTGTTATTGCTACTTTCTCTTGGTCCTCTTTGGTTTTCTTTATTTATCTCAGCCAAGAGCAATCCTACTTATTTCTTAACCAACATCTTAATTGAAGTATTTGGCGCGACGAAATAGACGATTTGCCTCGCTAATTGTCATGAGTTAACGGCAGACAGACAGACACGCGTCACCACAACGTCATATTTACAGGGAATCATTACTCATTTTAATTGAAATTGACCATAATTAGTAAAAATAATTAATTTCTAAGGACAATGTAACGTCACATTTGTTTTTGTGGTTAATATATTTTAATAATTGTGCTAGTAATTTTCTATATTTTTTCCTTATAAATTACTTGTATTTTCAACGTAATTGTCAACATGACCGCAGTCGTGGTCTGACGCATTTCATTCCAGTATTGATGACTCAATAAGTTTGTGGCTTGGTGGAAAATTAAAACCAGAAAACATTGTACCGTATGATAAATTTTTGCTTCAACGGTATTATGGTATACCTACCTACCTTACATTCCAATTTACTTAATGATAACTATAGATTTTAATAATGATGGGGCATGTTTTTCATTTATAATTTTTTTTGCTTATTGTATTTCATAATTGGATCAAATTGTCGAATTATTTTTACGTTAAAGTATTTTTTGATATTATTTAATTGAAATACAATTTATAACAAGACAAGCATTTTACATGTTCAAGTTATTACCACTTAAATAGCAACAGTCATACGCACAATCACACACATTGTTGCAAGAACTAATGTATCTGTTATTATATGAAGACAATCAACACCATTATGTGTCGAAACACCATTGAGAGCTTAACAATCAATCTGTAGAAGAGAATACTAAAGGGTACAAGTTAGAAGCAGTGATTAATCTAAAAGATCATTTCTCTACGAATATTATCTAATAGATGCATTGTTCATTATTGATGCTGGGCTATTGTGCTCAGTGAAGCGACGGCACAATGATCACTGATGAGACAAGTCATTAGAGACCATGTTCGTGATTAATTGACTAATACTGACTTCATATTGATATGATTTTAATATGTTGTCTTTTTGTTTGTTGGAATTCGATTTTAGACGAATATTGTAATGATTTGGTTGTCGCAAGAGTAAATGGCTGACTATTGAGTCGACTAGATACGGAGTTAATTACGATTTGAAGAAAGTATTAATGATCTGTATTTAATGATCTGTGTCGTGGGGATTTTCACAAACATTCAATTCACCTGCACAAAGACACCCAGACTCCCGGGTTGCCCAACGCAGGGATCGAACTCACGACACGTCGTGCACATTTAGTTTAGCGTGGTTACCTAATCCGCAAAGCTATCCATGCAGAATAAAATAAAGTCGCGAACAAATAACCTGTTGATATTTTACAATCATGTTGTTTTATGTGAAGTTCTAGAAAATTTTACTGTAGGCTTAAAGCAGTTTAAACAGTCCTGTGCATTAACAAACCTGCTGCTTCTGGGCAGTCCAGCACGATTACTGCACTGTTACCGACTTACCAGCTTTATCGACATGCGTTTCCGTCTGTAGTGCAGTAAACAAGCTGCAGGTGCATTTGCGAACACATTGTAGCATAAATTCGGCTTACATGCAGGGTTACCACTTACTCGTGCTTTTCAGACGGATAAATATCTGTCTGAAAAGCAGGAAAATACAGGAGATTTTTTGTTTGGTCAAAAAGATTTTTGCAAATGAATAGAACATAGATTATATATTTCTACAGTTATTATGACCTGCATTTCTTGTAACCTTTTGCAATGACCTATGCCTTGTCCCATGCCTTTATAAATTAAGAACTGAAATCGAGTACGCCGCTTTAAAAGGAGCTTTTTTAAAATCGCTCTATCCGTTCGGGAGCTGTGATGCCACAGATAGACATACTTATGACACCTCACTTTTTGTGATATCCGTTAGAAACAATATCCATTTGCAACATATCCCTATATGTAATAAGTAGATATTTTTAATAAAGATTGGAATCGATACGAAAAGCGCAGGTGCTTACATTTGCACGCTAAGTACAGCTCGCGAGGTCCATTACGACGGCGACAGAATTAGGGGCGGCAGGTGACTCATGTCATAATATATGGCGACTTGCCAGGCTGAAGACGATTTTTTTTAATATTGTTTGTCATGTGTATGTTTATTTGTAAAAGATTTTGTCATATTTTTAAGGTGTTTTGTGAGTAATCAGTCACTGTAAGCGCCAAGTGGCAAGTCGTACCTATCCCCCAAAAATGATCTAACAATTGAAGTAGAATAAGGTACAAGGTAGTAATTTTGAATTTATTAAATATCATAAACAGTTATTACAAGTTAAACTATACTTAAAGATTAATTTATTCTTTTTTACATTTTCCAAAACAACACATGAGGATCACATCCTAAATAGTTCTGAATACCAACATGCTCCAAGTACCAACCGTCACTAAAGTCTCTCCACCCTGTCTCCTGTCACGTTCAGTTCGTCTTGGACGTGACATTTACTCCCAGCCCCCGTAGGTAGGTAGGTACGTTCCCCCACTTGATAGGCTGGCGGTGACGCGGCTATTCTCGGCGACGGAAAGGGGACTATTTCCAGTCAGCTATTTTCACACCTTCAGTACGTATGGAGTCGTAAATATAAAGATTTCTTATACAATTTTATGTTTTTAATTTTAATTGTTGAGATGGCAAGGAGAGGTATAGGATTATTACCGACTAGCCGCAATTATATTACCCTCTTTTCACGCAGACGGGCTTAAAGTAGCCTATGTGTTAATCCAGAGTAAAAGCTACCTTCATAGAGAATGCCATCGAATTTAATTATTAATTAAAAACATACTCAATGTCACTCGAATTTATAGTATTAGTATGGTATAAAAATGATAGAAATAACTACCTACATAGGAAATTAAACATTTTCCTTGTGGTGATATATTATCACTGATTGTTTGAGATAAAGATATGGTTAGAGAATCACGTTGGAGCTTTGGAGGCTTTTTTACATTAACGTTAACGTTTTTCTTGAATATGTTGGCTTAATCAGGAAAACATATCTAACTAGGTATTCTACTTAGATTCATTTAGTTTAAGGCTGTATTATCCAAAATGGCCAGTTTAGTGTGGTTTCGATGCATATCTCAGGATGCGGGGTATATAATAAAATGATTATTGTTAATTAGTAGGTCGGGACACTCCTTAATGATATTGGATACTTGAGATAAAATCTATGTTTACTAATGTTGTTAATGTGATTTTATTGTCTAAATATCCTTGGGTTTCTGTCCTATGGCCTTTGTATTACGCAAACGAAGTGAACATAGTACCTAGTTATATACAATATAGTTCAGGATATTAGGAACGGGATGGAAACATTTCTAAGGAATAGACAAGATGGATATTATCCGTTTCTAAGTTCAACAGCTCAGAATGCTAAAATGCAATGGTGTTTCGCGCTGGTAGATATCTTAATTGAAAATCCCATTCATTATTTCATTCAAAGTTTAAGTTAAGACATCGAACATGATATTTCGTGTGACATCACAACGTAACACACGTCACATGTGACTCAGCGTATAGAAATACGTTTTGGCGAGGTACGGGACCGGGATTGAACCCCGCTCTATTTGCGTGCTGGCACCGCGCCAGCGTCGTCTGATTGTTTGACCCGTTTCCTTCGCTGTGATGCGATGGCGCGATTGCTTTGTCCTGCGATAACTGTGGCCATCAACTGAATATTCATCGGTTTCTAATACTATAGACTATTGAAATGTCTTATAAGTGCAGAAGACAAATAACAAACTTCCTACAATTTCCCTTTGATTGACATCTGTCACGATGGCAATAAGATGACGGCTGTCATTTCTTAGTTTAAGATAATAAAATAGGCACAGTTTATTAAACCCTAATCGCATGAAGTCGTTGAAATAATAAATCAAATATCAGATTAATGTAATGTTCGATTCCATTTGAAATTTAGATAAAGTCTTAAGTCAAGAAATGATATTATTCTAATTTATAATTTGTTACGTCGCTACAAGTAGGTCAACGTACCTGTGACAGTATCTATTTAAAACTTGTTGTTGGCAGAATTATATATTTATTCATAAAGCTATGAATATACTTTAAAAACGGAGTATAATTCTTGAAAGCTCTCTGCCGAAATACATATAAAAGGAACATAATATGATCATGCAAATTAATATATTTGTTGTCTTGTTCGAAAACCTATCATTTCAGACCCAGTTCAACTTATAGCACCCAACATTATCTCCTCATACACCACCTCCAAACTAACCCACCATTTCTTCCCCAGGATCTTGGTGGGAGCTCCAGAGGACCAGCCATACTCCGTGAGCAGTTACAACGTGTCCCGCCCGGGGGCTGTGTACCGCTGCGAGCCAGGCTACAGGAACTACGCCACGGAGGGCAGCGCGCGGTACCTGGACAGGTGCTCACCTATGCAGTTCGATAAACATCCAAGTGAGTACATGATTGATTTAAAAGGTCCTCGTATACTTCCGAAACTGGTTTGATTCGGTCCAGAATTAAAGACACTAAGATCGAGTAACGATCTAGTGCTACTAGGGTCGTCGTGCTACCCACTGGAGAAATTAGCACTAGTGTTAGTTTCCAGAGAAACAATTATGCCCATCGGTTCTCGATGGGCTCGCTGTCGATGACGAAGTCGATTCTGTCAGGACTAAGCCTGCCTTTAAGCGTTAAGGTTATTTTGTAGTTTTCTTAATATGCATATTTTTTGATCATGTATTATACAATATTCCAAGTTTCGAGCCTTAATAGTATATGATTGGCTATTTGCAAGATAAGTCTTCCCCACTCTATTCTACTGTCTGAATTGAATTGTGGCAAATGTACAAAAAGTCCTTTTGCCTTTTTGTGAATGCTAGAAAAATTACGACCACAAAAACATTCAGCCTGAACCAGTATGCAATTCACTTGCCTCACATTCATACCTGTGCCTCCAAGATCAGGCATTTATTTTATTCGTCTTCAAGTAAAAAGGCCATCACAATGACTTCACAATGGCTGCCATTAATCTTCATAAGGTGAGATCATCATGTAAATTAACGAGGCCTGTCTTCTGCTACCTTTATTGTAAGACTCTTATCGAGGCTCTTGTATTAATAACATAATTTATGAACATATTCAATGCGCCCGTTGTGCGTAAATATTCGCAGTATGTGAGGTTCCGATAAGCTTTATTGAATACTATTTGTTGAAGTTTATGTTGAGGAATGTCGTTTTACTTTTTTTAATGATGTGATAATGTTTAGACTTCAACGTCTTATCCAAAATTAATTAATTTGAAGTATCGACACTTAAGGACTCATCATCATCAATTGCTCAAAGAAAGAAACTGTGATTGTACGTGTCATGTCTGTTTCTCAGAACTCCATGATCCACGATACTAATCACAGTCAATTAAAACCAATTCATTTTGGCAGAATTAATAGGGGTTTCGTATAAACTCCAGTCATAAGTCAGAACTAAAACCTAATTTTGTACATCTTCAGTTGCCATTCAGTCAGAGTCTCAAAAATCCTTAGAATTTAAAAAGAAAGAAGGACACAATAGGTTGTCTGTAAAAGCTTTGGCTGTAAAGCTGTACATCTAAAGTTCCCACATAACCCTTACGGTAAAAAGGTACCATAAACATGTTCCTGGTAGGGAACATTCTCATTCACTAAACTTCGGCCGCGATCACGAGCATATGACGGTAACATGTCTCTATGACGTGTGTCGCTGTGCGCATGCGCGTGACAGCTACCGCGCACGCGCGCCTGATTTATACGGCTATAGACGACTCCTGCGCCGCGCCACTCGAAGAACACATACAGAAGGAAAGGAAAATGTGAACACAAAATTAACCAAAATGTTGTTTTCTAAGTTAATGTAATCGCGAGATAAATAGAATTCAATTCATAAGTTCAAACATTGAGCGTAGGAATTGTTGAAATTATAAACGTTCGACATTATAATCCCATAATTACTTTAAGTGTATTTGGGTAATGAAACACGACTTTATTTAAAAAAAACTTTGCAATTCTGAAAATCTTTTTAATAATATCCACGTCAAAAAAGTTAAATAGGTAAAATAATCTGAAACATCAAGGGAAGGTTAAAAACAGTGGTTCTTCGGTCCATCCCTACGTCGTGGCACCACCGTCGCAGGCGCAGCCACCGCGCTTTGTTCGCTAGATGGACGTAATGTGTCTTGTCAGAGGAGAGTAATGCGCTTGCTTCATATTAGAGCTTTAAGCTTTGTTATACGAGAAGCTTAATCGTGTAAGGATAGCCCGGGATGATTAAATATGCTTCTTGGTCATTTTGGAATGAACTGATTTCCATCTTTTGAGTCATATGCTTTTATAAATGCTAGTCCGTATATGGCTTTCGATGTCCTGTAGAGATTTGCCAGCCGAGTATTGTAGCTAGATTAATTGCTCACTGCCCTGAATTTACTGTTGTATTGTCATGTAAATATTAGTCTTACTGGATAACTGAATATCTAGACGAAAATAAGGTTTAAGATTTTATCTTATTTGTAATATAAAAGTTTTTTTTTAAATTTTTGGTAAATAAGCAAAACATATCAATGAAAGTATCTTGAGTCCAAAAAAAAAGAATTGCGTTGCATTGACTCGAGAAAATGAAATTGCAAAAGCCAAGGAGCTGGCAACAAATCATTGAACTGTCAAGTATTCATAAAAAGACGCGACTTAAGTGAAATTAACTTCAGAAATACTTACAAAATAAATTTATTTCTTTGTAAAAGTGGTATTTACTTTAAAAGGAGAGAAAATGATTAATCTGTATGTGGGCCTTGTTTGTGGGTTATTGCAAACGACCGAATCTTAATCCTTTTTTATTTTCACAAACAAAACCATCCCAGAAAGTTAAAGTGATGCAATCTAATAAAAAAAAATCATAAAATAAATCTCTGAGTCAATAAATCGGCAAGTATCCAGGCTATCGCACAATGGGCTTAATTTTACGGCGCACAGGATGCGCGCGCTGTTAACGCGTGCGCGTGAGTCGATTCTTAACCCACATCGATATATTTTTAATGTGCATGAGAAAGTGGATTGGGTTTTCGCTGTAAAGCCAATTATTTTTAGAACGATCAAAGATTTTAAATGAGGTATCCTGTTCCGGATTCGTTTGGCCAATGAAATGCTTGGATTGATGTTTCCTACTTCACATATTATTGCTTGAAGACTATTTCCTTTTATCACACACTAGGAACAGAGGAAGAGGCCTATAGCATTTGAAATTAGCTTTTATCGCACCGTCTCATCCGGTTATAGGAATATTTTTCACAGTAATTAGTAAGTTTAATTAGTAATGCACAAGACAAGAAAATAACTGATTTAGAGAGTGAGGTTCTCTAAGGAAAAAAGAGCATTGACAGTCCAAACATGTATGAGTAAGAAAGCTATATAGCTATAACATGAACGCCTCAAGCGCTAACACCCATGTTATCCAATTTGATTGCCTCATAAAGAAATCGCCAGTGAATCATGCATGCGTTCACTATGATTCATAGTATAACTTACGTTCATTCACATAACCTCACGGTTTACTTTCGCTACGCTAATTCTCAGTAACCTTTATAGCCCTTCGGTTACTGGATCATAGTTAGCGGTTGTTAAGCAGATCAATTGCGAAACTGTGACGTAGGCGGCGCACGCGCATGTGGGCGGTACCTGCCAAACTTGAATGAGGAATTTGTCGTTAATCTTATTGTTATTATGCCCATTATGTTGTGTTGCATAAGTGATTTTCCCGTGGAAATACTTGGTTTTTGATATATATTGTTTTTAAATAGATGCGGCGAGGTGAAGAACTAAGTGCATCAAAATAGCTCAATATTTAAAAGGTCTATCGGTATAGTAGATTCAAACCACAGGCAAAAAGACATGTCTATAAGCTTGGTTAAGTGCCTAATGAGTAACTAACAGTTACAAATTAACTCAATAAATGTCCGCAGTGACCGCCCAGTTCACTATCGTACTGCATTCTTACAACAATTTATTGCTCAATAAGCTAAGATCCCGGGTACCCGGAAGCTGCGTACAATTTCACCGAGATAACAGTTCACCTTTGATAACCTGCCGCAGCCTGCGAATACTAGGGATGGCGGCTGTCGATAACATCGATATCGATACTATCGAATAAAAAAATATCGATTTAAAACTAAACGCATTTTATTAGGCCTATTGAATGTTACGGTTCAATCAATAAACATTCTTGAAAATTAACCGAAAACAGAAAAGTTAGTAAAACAATACATTAAACCCAATTACGAATAGTTTATTGATTACCGTTACACGCAATGTTGTAAGCTAGTTAAAAGCTTGTAAACTACGTACAGTTAAAATTTAACTTGATAGAGTAATTTTCGTTAATTATATAAGAGAAATGGTATGTTTATCGTGTTTCACGCCGATTATTGTGCAATTCGTAAACGTTCGAATTAACTTGCAACGATTCGTGATTAAAGAAACTTCTCACGTCGCTCTCAAGCTGTTAAAATGCTATTTCTTAATTTATTATGATGTTTAAACTGGATTTTGAAAGCTGTTGATTATATTACTTTGATTATATCGCTTACATTTAATGTACTGTTTATGTTAAATTAAATTTAGTTTCTAATTGAGATACTGCTTTACAGTGACCGTTTTCTTGCATTTTAATATCTTTTTTATTATTGACTGGGATATATATGTACCTAGGTACATACCTTTCTGATTTTTGAACGATTCTAATCATCAAATATGTAATTGTATTTTACAAAGAACAACTTATTTCTACAAAATATACTTATGTTATTGTTCTACATGTTACTAATATATTTCTCATTTATCGATACTCCTTGGGGCATCCCTAGTCCATATCTTACCACAAACAGTGTTGTATTTCACAAGCGCCTTTGTAATCGACGGTGACTTTAGTAAACAGTTTGCCGCCGAATTTCTTCTCTTATCAGCCGTTTTTCTTCTTATCGCATTTTATCTTGAAATACAACATTTGTATTAATTAAATCATGAATAATTTATAAAGGCTGTTGTAATAGAAACCTAAATGATTTTACGTAATTGAACGTTTTAAATTATTATTTAATTAATATCGACTTATAGATGACATCTCTAGAAAGTACACAATATTATTAAGACTGTATAACGTACTATGTTATCCTGTATCGATGCATTGCGCATGCGCTTATCGCTTGGTGTCAATGTCACGCTGAGAGAGTTAAATACTACGTCCAGGTCCCTATGAGTAACATAAAGCTAGTTACTTACAAGGATTACATACGTGTAGTTTTGGAAATTGGCGTCACTATGGTTATTCTTATCACCACCACCAACATTCCACCACTGAAGAGTCTTTTAAAAAGAGATTCCTTAATATTTTAAAAATATTAAACTTTAAGAAAGTTCATACACAATACGTACAACAATATGCTGTATGGACATTTTTAAATTCTTTTTGTTACATTTTGAGAACAACTGACCGTTGAAAATAAATACGAATCTTTATTAGTTGTGATCCAGAAACAAAGTTGTCTTGTATATGGTCAGCAAGAAAAGTTTAACATTATTTTAATTATCATTACAAATTAGGATGATTAGTTAAATACATATATTTTTCTCGACTCCCAAATTGCAATGACAAAGAAGTATTTTCAACCCTTATCTTAAAATAAATAGGTGCAACAAGAAATGTAATAAAGCTTGAAAAAGCTGCGTTTCATGTTTTTTAATCTACTGTCCATATTTAATTAAGAGTTTAGTTAAACGTTGACTTACTTCTTTTCTATCCGTACACCCAAAACAGATGTTGTGATAGTACACTGTCGTCTTGTAGCCCACGTGGGCTTAATGTGGGCGCCAGGGCCACGCGTGGGCCTAAACCCACCAACAACACGTTGATTTGTCAATAATCAACTTATTGATTCGAGTAATTTGACTTGCTGAGCCGTGACGCGTGTTGTAATAAGATTACTTTGATGACTAAACTATTTAAGTGATGAAGATACAATAGGTATACATTATAGATGATATTGTAGTAGAAATCAATTGAGCTTATTGACCTATATAAATATCACTTTGTATATGACTAAAGTTATATACTTGTTAATTGATAGGTAATGAATATGGCAATTGCGAAGTAGCATGTTAGAAAACTAATAATTAAAGTCAAAGGGCACTTAATGTTACCGATTTTCCTATCGAGCGACTTCAAAGGTTTAAATTCGTCTGTCTTGTTTATGTTTGCTACCACAAATCTTCGGACTAGATTGGGACGATGTTATTCAAGACAACTCTCCTTCCATCACACCATCTTTTTCTGTACTACATATAATACCTACTATGTGTCTTCATTACGATCACTATGATACAACAATATTACAATAATATAGATATATTAACACATAACTCAAGAAAACTTTGATACAAGACTGCGCGCCACTCAACGCATTCGTTTCATCAATTTCACACCCAGGTCTACTCAATAAAAACACGTAATCATAGTAATTGCTTTCCATTTTGAATAAAAGGTGTATTAAACCCGTTGACTCCACTAATAATCGGAACTTCCTAAATGGCAACTATTTCCAAATTAGCTTTAAGATATGCAAAGCTATGTTTCGCCCACGCTATTGTGTAAAGGTCGCGTTACACTGCCGGCTGACATTATCGCCTCGCTTTGTCGCGCTAAATATACTTACGGCGCGTATTTATGATGGTAAATGAAGAGGATATTGACCTTACTTACCAGCTCTAAATGTTAAACGGTTCCAGATTTATACTTAACTCGAGGGCTTGAACAGCAAAAGATTTTTGTCAAGTTTGAAATTCTGTCGGTATAAAAAAATATTTGTCAGAAGTTGGCAAAAGAAATCCCAGGTTTGTCAGATGAAATTAATAAGTAAGTTAATAAAATCGTTAAATCAAAATTGATCACGTTACAACTCAATTCACAAAGAAACTCGCTGCAAAATTAGGACGTGTCTTAAGATAAATAGCTGTTCATGGATTGACACCCTGATTCTTATATTTGTCTAGCACCGTATAAAAGCGTGGGTTTATTTCGTAAATGAGCCATATCCGGCCCCGCGCGGTGCTGCCCAATCTGGTTACCGGCGAGATACTCCGAGAATTAGGAAGTTGGCTTGTTGGCACGCGCCTTGCTTAAACTATTACCTACTTACAAACAATGGGCTGAGTCTTCTACTTGTCTGATGATTTGTCTCAGTCATTTATGTCATTCATTTGTTTATGTAATTACTCAAGGTGATTAATTAATAGTGCTAAACTACATAAGTTACTTAAAAAAGTGACTCAAAACTATTAGGTAGGTACTTAGTTATTCCAAAGTTGGACAAAAGCAGGAAAGTAAAAATCACTAATCAATATGAATGTTTGCTAAAACAAGAACCAAAACATTCTGCGAAGATACCATACAGTACAAAATGTAGTCTATACTTCCAGGATACGAACATTGTCACATATAAGACAATGTTAATCCTTGTTGTGTTTACGATGCGGTATCGCTGAGTTACCGAGATGAAAGCTCTTGTGGGACTTCAAACGGCAGGGAGTGCATCCGTCAGGGAATCTGACACTTTCCGTTTGATCGCCTGAGAACCGATTCTGTATTGTGTAATGTTATGCTTATTTTGTTAGAGGATGTGCATTTGTTGGAATTAGTACTTCATTTGGTTGATTTGGAAATCATTGGTTGGAATGCAAGATAACAGTTGTGGCATTGTAATAGATACTTGTACTAGATTTCGTCTCCAGAAAAATTAGATTTACAACTCCGAAATCCCAAAAATATGTTTATATGCCTCTGTAACACAGTAACTTAACACTATTTGGAAACAGGGATGATAGCGATATGCAACATGACCATAATAAAAGTTTTTTTTTTAATTATTAGGTAAAACAAATATCCCGATTATTGTGTATCGCAGCTCAATAAACAACTACAATGTTTTTTATTTTAAACGACTCCCGCCGTCATAAATTTAATCCTTGTGTCGCGGGGGTTTTACAAACATACAAATCCTATGCATAAGACACCCTGATCGACGATCATCATTTGTTTCTTAAGATCAATTTATCTTTACAACTTACCCAACAATGAAAGTTACCATCCTCTTAGCACTCTCAACGATTAAATCTTTTACATTAGACTCGACCTTACAAAGGAATACGTCAAAATATTTATTCTTAAGTGTTTAAAATGACATCAGCGCGGACCGGTTTACTACAAATATATTTATCACTTAGCGGTCGTTTGGCGAAACTTGTTTCTAAATTCTAATGTGTACAGTTACCGAATCATTTCGTAAATGTATGATGTCGTCGTGGGAATTGAAGGTGCTTCTGAATGTCATACGCGAAAATCTGACATATGAGTTTTAGTTACTCTAAAATGTTATTAGTGAAGGTATACTTTGAGTAGGTTTGTAGGGCGTTTGATGATCTTTTTGTTGTCTTCTGTATTCTCTTATTATTTAGGTAGATCAAGGTTTTTTATGTCTTTAATGCATCTTTCCGCTTATAAAACTCCGATCGAAACTTTCAATGATAATAAGATTCTTACCGTCCAGAAACATTCCATGTGAATTTTAAGATCTTCACATTTTTACAACATCACCCGTACTGAGGCAAGTAAATCAGCATGTCAGTTGTTTTACAAAGCATTAATCTTCAAATCAAATTCACCAATCCGTCAATTGATCCATATAAAACATATAATATAAGGTGAAGAGGAAATCTAGGTACAACAACTAGCCTTAAAACGGTGTGTGGTCAACGTGGCCTAATTAGTGACATGTTGACGTCCAAATCGATGGTGACCGCGGTGTTCTGTAGCCGACCGCAACTGGAGCAGCGCGAGACACGTATTGTTAACTAGATATGGCAACTATGCATGAAGAGATTCTTGATTTTGTTTTATTGTACCATGTGTAACGATGTAACGGTGTTTACTCATGGGTGTGTATCGGGAATAACTCATGATTAAAGAGTCATTTTGGGTTACATTAGTCAGGCAATCCCGATAAATACGCGAGTTAACTGTTGCATCATATAAATACGAATGCAAATGCCGAATTAAATTGGCTGAGTTGGAATGAAAGATCCGAATCTTAACACGTCTAAATCTTACACGTCCGAATCTTATCGTGAATTCTGCCACAACACTAGAATAACAAGCAAGACACATCCAAAAACAATAATCTAAGAAATTCGCAAAAATAACTATAAATACCTCTTCAAAACAACACACGTTGATTCTGATGCGGAATCCCATTCATAATATCTCAAACTGATATCGACTCGATTACATAAAGTTTATCGATACCCGGGTGCTGGCCGTAAACACTAAACATCCATCTCTCGTGTACTTGAACAAAAGGGCATCGGATCGAGTGCCGTTGCGCCGAGTACTCGATGCAACCGATGCATCGATTGTAAGTGTATTAGTATTGAGATATCGATGTTCGGTATTAACGGGTCGCGCGTTGATGTGGAAAAAATCAATCGTGAAAGGAAATGGAAAAAAAAACAATTGATAGCAGAAAATCTAAGTTTATCGTTTGTCCATTGGCAAATTAGTTCCCTTACCTACTATCTTTTTAGCGTTACTACATCATGTGCCGTTTTCCGATTTATCTTTACCTAGATTCAAAAGATCGATACATAGGTTCTGAGGTAGTCAAGTTAAATCAGTACCTAATTAAAAATGACGCACAACGGTGATTTTAATTAAGCACATTTGGATTTAACCGACGCATCTAGACTTAATCTCAGTTAGCTGAGCATCTCTGATCACCCTTTAATGCTAAGTAGGCGTGATTATCTTACAAAGTGCCTGATCTCCGTAGTTAGCAGTCGCTCTAGCTGCGCAGACGCCGCTCGAACGGGGTCGTCTTCCAGAAGCGCCATTTATTTCGAATGCATGCGCAGGCGCAGTTCGTCGACCGCATGCACGTGGTTCATCAAGTCTGTTTTTATTTATTATTTTATCATTATGGTTTATGGGTTTGCGAATGTGAAATAAATATTCATATCTCGATTTCTGATAACAAAAACATTAAAATAAAATTAGGTTTTTAAATATAAATAAAAAGCTTTAGGTATTGTATAATGTTTCCTTATTCGAGATAAAGACATAATAAATCTGTGACTCTTTTAATCTTTTCCATATAATTTTGAGAGATCAAATCGCATCACTTTCCAGTGACATAAGATCAAGGTTAACAAGCTAAGTTTATTATAATGTTGATTCGATAAATATAGCATTCTAAATCTGTCCGAGATTACATTTACATAATTATTATCCTGTTTTTCCTTTTAATCATAACTCATCAGATTTAAATAGTTGCCGAATAATTTTGTAAAAGTTTTGCTAGAACTTAAAAAGAGGGTTCTACTGCGTATAATTAATTATACCAGGTGAATAAATTTCGTAATTATGTAACTGGGACAGTAACAAGAGTAGTTTTTAAAGTGCGTAATGAGTGACCATCAATCTGGTCCCAATTGGTGGACGGTCCGAATTGGACGAATTGCGGTAGAGCACTTGTCACTAATTGGTCCCTAAACAATGTAAACGTCCTCAGTTATTGGTTGATAGATTGGTACTTTTAGTGTAGTCGTGTGTTCACCAAACGTTTTGGTCGTAATTGATTTATTTATTGCGGGCTCCGGACGGATGTTGGTGTCAAAATAATATTTTGGGCTCATTTCGTGTGATTGAATGAGTTCTATTGTGGAGAACGGATTTATGTTTATGGATGAGATTTTATATCTTCATCTACTTTTTGGGGTCCTAATATGAAGATCTTTGTATACATTTAGTTATAGTATAGTTATATTTCATAGAAGGGAGTTGCTAGGGTAAGGGGACGAAAGAAATATCGGGTTTTGAATGCCATGTTTAAAGACAATAACATTTATTTTCGGGAATTTTCTGACGAGGGGTTACCTTGTATTTCATCACGCTAAGCAAATAATATCATATAATGGAAACTTCCACAGTTACCATTCAGTTACACGTTAACACCATTAAGAAAACATTCCCAAAATAAGCTATCAGAAAACAAGTTTCTTTTATCAATCAACAAAGCAACAATGAGACTTTTATCTACAGATTAGCATAGAAACTTAATACACAAGAAACCAGTACCATTCACACTTGACAGTACGATGACTTGTAGAAGTCGGGACCAGTTATCATTCCCACCTGTGCCCGTTCAATTACTGACCAAATATTTGTCAAATGATTGGAACACACCGAATTTACTTGAGCGTGCGTTTGTCCTCTTGACATGGCCTTTATGCCAACATGTTGGCTGTTGGCGTGTTGGTACAGTGGCCATTACATTGGTAATGTCGATTGTCGGTACAATAAATGCTGTTAGGAATAAGTGCCGTTTGTCTGGATGCAGAGTTCTGTTGGTTTTCGCTGTTATGAAATACGTTTTGTTTTCTTTGCTTACCTTAATCTTCTCTTTTAGCTTTCCCTGTGTATTCAATCTAATCTTTTGGACTGCCATTAACATAATTTAGAGACATTTTGATCCACGTCATCTGTATTTTCGATTAAAAAAATCATTTCCAGATAAAGATTTGCAAGGCTCTTTTGTAAAGGTTTCATTTATTGGTTTTCCTTCTCGTTTTATACTTACTTCAAATTGCAGTCCGTCGATATCATAACTATCTTTATTTTAATTACTTTACACATTTACACCTTCAATAATAGTAATAAGCAGCTGCTATATCCCACGTTAGCGTATAATTAATGCCGTATTAATCAGTAATATCGAAGGTATAATGTCTTCCTTGATTAAATGATGGGCTAGAATGTAATTAGAGGGGTTCATCCCTTCAAATAATGTGGTATGGGTTTATGCCATCAATTCTTACTAAATATTTTATACAATACGAGCTGCTGCCCGCGACTTCGTTCCCGTGGGTAGAAGATATAAGTTATGATCTATATCTGCCCTGTTATTTTCCCATTTTCCATTGTACCTATCTTCGCTCCTATAAGTCGCAGCGTGATGGTTTATAGCCTAAAGCCTTCCTCGATGAATGGTCTATTCAACACAAAAATATTTTTTCAATTTGGCCAAGTAGTTCCTGAGATTAGCGCGTTCAAACAAACAAACAAACAAACTCTTCAGCTTTATATATTAGTATAGATAATCAAAGGAATAGTTAGTTGTAGAGTTATCGTTCAGATTCTAAAATGTCTAGGCCAAAGCAGAGATCGTCTTCAAGTTGATTGTTTTTTTTTCATAAAATTAGTATTTACCATTACAGCTTTTATACATTGCGAGAAAATATCACATTATCCATACAAATTCTGTAGTGGTATGTCTACATCTGTTTTAGTATGGTTTGAGAATAAGCAGTTCTAAGGTCCCATTACGAACAACCTTAGAATGGCATTACAATCTCTTCGATATATATTATAACTTTATTGGTTCTGTGGAAAGTGAAACTCTAAAGCCATCTGCGAAGACAAACAAAACGTAAGGGAGATAGAGATGATGTTTATAACACATTAAAACCTTGGTAACAGCCACTCTCTAAGGCGAGAGAGTCATGACAATTGTTTTAAAAACATCATGTTCACAGTGAATTTCATGTGAATTGTATATGTTTGTGATATCCCCCGCGATACAAGGATTTTCTTTAGTGCAGGAGTTTTTTTTAGAGTATTTTTTATATAAAAATTATATTTAATGAAAAACGGCACTACCAAATATTAAATCTACCTTAAGTAATAAATCCGAGTAATGCACCAGTAGGGTGTCCATGATAGGTGTTTCCACACTTAGGACGTCTGTTCATTGGACCGAATAATTGCCCGGTGGCGTTGTATCCTACTATTTCATGCTCCGATAGAATTATGAATTGGGGGACTACTTTCATTGTTATTACAAAGTAATTTTAAGGTTATAAAAATGTTTTTGGATACACCCGTGTGTCATTGTAATTTATTCAGAAGAATAGTTCCCCTTTTCACGGTCGTGGCTACGAGGGGGCTGTGCACCTTTAAAAACGAAGGCTATTATGTAAATGTGCAAGAATTATTTATATTTTCGTGTGACATGCAACTTGGAGTATCGGGAATAGCGCGTCAGGGAAATATTGAATCCATACGGTAATTGGGATGGCTTGGAAGCCTGTTTACATAATAAAGTTACATTTATGCCTGGAGCGTTCAAAATTTCATTTCGTTTTTGTTTGTAGAAAATTTTGGACTTCTTACGCCAAATGTTATTCATGGTTAACAAGTCAAACTTGATTAGTTATAATTAAATACATTTTAAATATAACTTTTTACGATTTCATAAACTGGTATGCATTTGAAATTAAAAGCTATGAATTATTATACGATGTCATGAATAAATTCATATTATTGGACCGAAATATCGAACGGTTGGCTCCAAATGGTATCAGTTTTTATATTAATTGGTACATATCACAGAATCAATTGAGTGTTCCGATATGGTATGACGGCCACTAACCACAGCGACCTCAAAAACAACAAAAAAGGCGAACAATATTAAGACGTCAATCACTTTATTAAGTTTTCCCTTCGATCACGATAAAATATTTTAATATCATCGTTTCCGTTAACCATCGTTTTTCGTGAAACCTGACCGCCGCGCTCCGTGTCCGAGATGACCACTACCGATCACATTAGAGCGCATATCTGTCATAAAGTTAATTACGTCCGCCATAACAGTTAAGAAATTGACGTGTAATGTATAATGTCTTCATACAAATATAAAAAATTACGTCATTAATCTTTACTCACTGTCATTTTTAACTCGCGTATAATTTCTTTGGGGGAAGCCTTAATTTGGCTCCGGGATATCATCACGACATATATGGGAAACCATTAAGTGTATCGGCAGAGTTCGACGGCGATAAAATCAAGATAGACAGCTATGGGTGGTGTTTAAGTTGTAAAAACAAATACGGGGCGGGGGTAGCGGTGTAGGAGGGGGGGGGTGATTGTACCGTTATTAATATCTTTATTTTATGGAGCTTGATAAGTGTCTTTCTTCAGCGATCAGCGTCGGAGGTCCGAGATGTTTAATGGATATCATTAATTTGTTATCGTTAATTAGTTTTTATTCAGTTGGTCCACAAAATAAAGCCCTTCAATTCATATATGGCTGGAACAACAAATTACTACCATTAGTAATGTTTAACTTGCAACAAATATCTGAACTGCAGTCAAATTGTGATTGGCCAATTACTTACACGCATCTTAGAAATATGATATTATTGTTTTTAAAATAACAACAAGGCATATGTTTTATATTTATGAAACAAATATCAAATTTAAATTAAAAATTCTTACGCACTGACTCACTACATAAATCGTGTTCCAAAACAAATGTCCGTACAATTAGTAAGTGTTGGGTCCATTATGGAGAACATTAGACCGGTCCAGTGTGTAAGTACACTAATAAAATATAAAAAATACGTTCCGATATGCGGTAGCTAACTAGACAGTCGTGTCATTGTGACGTACACTAGCGCACAGAAGTGTTATTGGATAATAATTAATTATAATAATTTTCTTTCGAAATAATGTAGACTTACTGTGACTTAAAAGTTACGTTCAACTTTCATTTGTGATGAAAAAAGGAACAAAAAATATTTAAGACAAGGTGACAATCAAACGACTATGACGATCATTTGAAAATCTAAAATTACGAATTCAGTGCACATTTAATTTGTACCAATATTTTTTTTTTCCAATTCCTTAGACAGTTTTTTTTCTTAACTCTTTATGGCCATGAGTGTACAGCTGCAATCAGTTTAAAAGCCTAACCCCGGCGTGATTAGGCGGTCGCCGGGCGGGGCGCGGCAGGAGCGCGGGGCGGTGTGAGCTGAGGGGGAGGGGGGGGGTGAAGTCTCGTCATTAACTCATTAACGACTACCGTCATTACTAGCCGATGTCACAGTAATGACGATTATGTGCTAATGTCCTAAACTTACGTGGTCATCTGGACACCCTACTTTTGCGTGCTGTGACAAAAATCATAATTAATATTTTCTTATCGTTTGAACGTCAGTCATGATGGCATCGGAGTTTTTTTTATAGAAATGACATGATTTTTTAAGTGTAGTGTTAGGTGCCTACTTTAACGAATGTTTAAAATTGAATTTTTAGTTTAACAAAAGTTTAAAAATACGTTAACATAAACTTCGAAACCTCCGTACACATGTACCTATAAAACAGAACTGCCTTACACAATCGTCGAAAGAGAAATACGCGTCATAAAAAACAGTTAAATAATAATTTAATTCAATGCAAGAAACATCAACTCATAAACTACACTTTCCTCACAATCGTCCTTAAGATTTATAATCTGTTATCAGTACAATTATCGAAACACGAATGCAAGGAGTAAGGAGGTCACACACCCTGTCATTATTCCAACCTCTTTCGTGATAATTAAAAATGATGATAGCCTTCACTTAAATATTAATTACTGGTGTCAGAAGTAAGTTTGGTTCTTGATCGCTTCAGGATACGTCTCGCGTTTTCATTGTTATAAATGGATGGATGTTTTAATTACATTTAGTGCCTGAATTGATGTGATAGGGTTATTTAAAAATATATGATTTTGTTTTTGAAAAGAGTTATTACTGCTTAACAAAAGCAATATCAAAACTATTGATTAATAACAATGATTGCCTTGTGGTGTAAGGTTTTTATAAAGTATCATATTTAATTAGGTATATTAAACATATTCTCTCGTCAGTGAATTTTATTGTAATAAATTAAGAAACAAAAATCCATATATCATTCTCTGCATTTTCGTAACTAAATTGAATTCACTTTTTGAAGATGGATGCCCCCGGAGCAGAATTAAGTTATTACCAGATATTTCTTATATCGTTGCATTGAATTCTTGACTGCAATGGCGGCCATATTTGGCAGTTAATGGCAGCTGAATCGAAACGCGGGAAAGTTACGTCGCGAAATTAATATTGCAAGTTTCAGATTTATTGCCACTAGCCTGAAATGTTGTATTGTGATACGAATAATAATTTGTATATCAGAATATGTATGGGAACTTTTAAAGGTTTAATTCATTAAAGTAATTGGTAATTCTGATTAATAGAATAGCATTAAACTTTCGATGACTGCGACCCCCATGGCATTGTAATCGTCATAAGATATTGGCATTCGTTAAGACTTGCCCATAACTCTTGTGCGTCACAGCAATTGTAAAACATCATTATAAATTGGTAAAATTAAATGTTAATTCTGTATTACGTGTATAACGATTTCTGTAATAAATTATTTTAAAGGTTGAAGAGGTCCGATGGCCAATGTCCACGTCTTTCCTTTTGATTTATGGTTTAAAATATTAAACGCGAGATGAGAAATGCGTGTTTAATTGTACGTTAATGTATCTGTGGGTTTCGGATGACTTTTTTGGCCTCTGGCAACCCATTGCGTGTTTAAATTCAATTCTTGTTTCTCGATTTGTGGTGATATTTTTATTTGTAGAGGTGTTAAAGCCTGAGTTCGTGTATTATATCTGACAGACGTGACGTAGCGTTGTTCTTTAAGATTTAAGATATTTTTGGTAGTTTATACTGTGGAAATGTGAAACTTTACATTCGAAAAACATAATCTGTAAGGAACATATCAAAACATACATTTGTAAAATTCCCATATGAAACCTTGATTCTAATGACACTTTTGCTTGACTACGGATTTTCACTACAAAGAAAAAAAAAATCTGGAATTTTGATCGCAAGTCAATGGACATGGAAATATACTAGGTATAGGAAGATACTAGATAGCAAATAAAAAAATACAACATGTTCTGGATTCGAACCTGCTATACCACCACGATAATATCCATAAGTTCCCATCAAAAACATTCCTATAACTATATATAACCTTATTGTTTGTCCACAGGAAATAACGAAGATAGACAAGGTCGCATCATCGACCAGAAGTCGCATCAATGGTTCGGGGCCACGCTCACCAGTACCGGTAGGAATGGCGCTATCATGGTGAGTTGGCTTTATCCAGATTTCCTAGTTGGTTATAAAAAACTGGAACTTTCAATTATCTATTGACTTCTAACATCACACATAATTTTGCCGTGTGGAAGCATAGAACTGAGTTTATTTTGTAATAAATTGACCACATTGTCTATGTAAATCCAAAGAGGTGGCATAAAAGCAAAACCTTTCGCATAAAACGTTGAAGTAAAAACCCCATCACTGTAAAAGCTATCGCCGTAAACCTTTAGCTAACAAATCCAAGCAGCATGTAGGTTTAGAACTCTTCCATGACCTCATATAACGTTGACCTATAAAAGCTGATGGCGTCTTGACGGGCACACCTTTCCTGCTGCGCCCAGCCGATGTCGCCAAGCTACCGTGCTCACTGATCGCTTTATCTTTGTTGTAGGGTACACCTCATGATGTCATGGAATATATGGCCTCTGACGTCATTGTTTAAAGATATTGAGTCTGTGTTACAAAGTAAAATGAGTTGAAACTTTTTAGTGGTAGGTTAGTAAGAAGTCTGAAATCTTATTATGTCGGCAGTCTACTGAATATAGTGTTCTTAAAATGTTGGTTTGGTATAAGGTTTTGTGACAATTTTGCAAGGCAGACTATAAATTACAAACGATTCTCAAAATTTATTACTATCAAAACAATAGGCGCCAAGGAAAGTCCATTAATCTCCAGTTGACATTTGGCAAGTGGGTCAGTCCAAGGCCTCGCTGGCGATGGGGTGAACACCATTAGGTTAAGGGCTCGTCTTTATGGTTTGTGGACTCGCATTCGCACTATCTGTTGCGAAATTGGGTTTTAGGGTTATTTGGGCTAGGTTGGGGAGATTTCTTGACCCCATTAGATACACTTTGATAGCTTATTTTATGTGTCAGTTAAAGTTACACGAAAGGCCTTTTGATATGGACATATACATGTATCGAGTGAGACATAAAACAACAAGATAAAAAAACCAATTACCAGATGCAAATTCAAAACGTATTTAAGCTGGTCTTAACCTCCTTATTCAAACTTATTTCAAAATAAGAACTCTGTAATAAGAAGGCCTGTATTGCACAGAACCAATATGGCGTCGCGGTCTTGTTCTTTTTAAAATGCAATGCGCGTAAACGTAATCTTAAAACAGCCATCAAATGGCCACAGCTTCTGTTAATGTGTCGGCCACATTCAAATGAACTGCAACCGTTTAACTCGCACATGTTGCAAATAAATTTTATTACTCACGCACTTCGCACGATCGCCGCGGCTCGGTTTCAGAACTTTTTTTCAATGCCATATTTGAAATCAGTCAGAAGACGCCTTCGTCGAAGCCAGCAGACCACATACTTTTTGTTTTCTACTTAAGGAGTTGGAATTTTTATTTCGGAATGCCGAATTAGTGCAAAAAGCTGACTCTCTCAGCGACGCTGCAATTTGTTTAGGCATTTTGTTCCATTTGCACCGGCGACTGAAACGCGCACGGAATTTATTATTGTTCGAACTCATAGGCTGTGTCTATAAATGTCTTTGCCATTATTATGAAAGTGTGTGATGACATCGACATTTTTTTTTCTATTTACTAGTCATATTGCAGTTTGTGGTTTATGGTATAGTTATCTAAAATACTTAAATAAAGATAAAATCTTCCGGTAACATAAGCTGTAGTAAAGTAACTAGAAACATCACATGCGTAAGCCGATGCTTACGTATTTATTTTCATTAGCCAAGGTATTAGAAAATAAATTTTCATTAAAATTGTTTATTTAATGATGAGCAAATGATATTTTTATTTACAATTAATGGTAAATGCATGAGCAATTAAATATAAACACATAAAATAAATGTATATTTGCTTTTTTCATTACACTATTAATATTAAAATAACATCTTTTATATTTATCTGTATGGCTGCGAATATCTGATCTAATCTGGGTAACAGTTAATTAACACTAAATACAGTTTCCAAAGCCTTATTAATTTAAAAATAAACGACAAAGTTGTATTAAATAGTGTTTACAATACGAATCCTTATTGATTTATAATTGCCGGCAATCGAAACTTTTTGCAAGCGTGTTTAAGATAAACTTGTAGGTCCTGGTCGCCATCGCAGTCACTTAGTAGTCTTTATACTGCTTCGTAATTGTTTTCTTATTAGTATCAATCGAATACTAAGTCGTACGTTTTTATTGGCGATCGTTCTCACGATAAAGCGATTGCTGCTTTATTTTAATACCTTATTTTAAGATTTCTTTTGAGGATTTTTGATGTGAAGTGACTGGATAAATGCAATTTCATTTTGAATTTATGAAAGGTTTCCGAAATTATGCTCAGTTGAATAATTCAATTTAAATTACTGTTGCAAATAAAAACTCAAATTAAAGTTATAAATGTATGTTATATAAAATACTTCAATCTCATTGGTTAAAACGACAGGTTCTATTTATATTAAGTTTTAATCTACACATGTCGTAAGAATGTATTGACTTAAAAACACACTCTTACACTCTCGACGCATAGAATAAGTAAGTTATTACAATTGCAAATAAATATCTCCAGATAAATCGCGAGATATCTTGTTCCAGCGCATTATGCATAGACCGGCGCAGGCGCAGTCTGTTAAACATAGATTAATTATTACGAGAGATATGGACACTATATCATTTCTAAATTGTTGTGTCTATGGTATATTTGTAAATGATAAACAATAAACTATCATTAAGCTGAGGTATTGAAGCATTACGAAAGATGATACATAGGCTTTGGATATCATCTTTCTGAAAAGGCTCAAGGAAATGAATAACTCTTATTAGAGGTAATTAAATCATGAGCTACTGTAAATGCAGCTTGAGAAGGTAGACTTTAAAGATAAGGATTGTAATTATTCGAATTTTTTTTTTTAATGTGAAGTAGGTAAATAGTGTAAATACCAATTCCATAACAATTTAAGTATTAACATATCTTTAATTGTTATGGTTTAGAACTTAGGAATTAAATCAGATACTAATTACTCTAATTAGTATTAAATATGTATTAAATATGCTTTACTTTGGTTTATAAATACCATAAATTATAGTTGTGGTATAAGAGGTAGGAAGGTATAAAAGTGATGGTAAAGAAGATAATAAAAAAAATTACTTTGCCTTAAGCCGTGTTATAATTCATTTTAATTAACAAAACTAACAAATAATTTTCGCAACACCCTCTACCCAATGATTTTAAGCTAACAAATTGTCCGGTGATTTGTCAGCGTCGAATGCCGAGGTTCTTGTTGCGCAGGCGCACCTAATATGGCCGCCGACGCTTGACAGCTACACCCGTCCGATTTGGACTCCCATCTCCTTATATAGGACGTTTCTTTTATTGTCTCCATTTGCCGAGAATTTTTATGTGAAATTTCGGCGTGTTTTGTTTATTTTTCTTTTTTGACTTTTTGTGAATCTCTCTTTAATGTCAGAAATTATGTTTTTAATGTGAGTGTTGTTAGCTGACCACCTGTGGCATATAAACATAGTAAATATGATAATTTGTGTTGTAATTAGCTTATGATCTTACGAGGTACTTGCATTTTCTGGTCATTTTAAATGTGTGAGATTTTTTAACCCATCAAAGGTTAAAACGTAACCATTCTTGGTTTAATTTGGTTAGATTATTTAAGTCAAGTTGGTATTTTTATAGTATCAGTTGAATTGCATAATCAACGCTCGACTTTTAACATGTCCAAAAATTCAAGAAGGATTTTTGTCATAAATTCCAGGCTTAATAAAAGCCTGAATTCCATCATAAAAACAACACACTGTTGCTTATTTATCTCATTGATATTTACTATTGATCCTCTACAAACATTAATGCCTGTATTTCTCGTAATTCCATATGAAGCTCTTTATCTCTCAGTTTTCTTACAAAAAAGGCTTTGTTTACTCCTTCATCAGAGATATGCCGAATTCTTTGCGGAAACAAAGAGCCTTTGTAACATAATATATCATACCTACATCATATTTACGCCTTAATTTTACACATCATATTTTTTTTTCTAAATTGTATTATTTGAAACCAGTCTCTTAATCTATTATCTAATTAGAAAATTTAATGTCCAAAATTTTCAATGAGGCAATTTTCTTCTTTTGCAAGTAACTCAATATGGAATTTAATAAATGTTGATTTTTTTTCACGTTTCATTCAAAGTCAGAAGAATATAATTATAATTGATACACAAGCTGTGTTGGGGCACCATGAGGTCGTAAATATCACGGTACTTAAGACCCCGTAGGAAGGTCGATCACGGATATGTTTTGTTATCGTTAAGGGAGAGTCGCTTTTTAATTAAGGGTTCTTTCTCTGCGTAATATGAAACAAAAAATATTTTTTTAATTATTTCAGTTATCGTCAAAAATAAAGAGTAGAACTGCGATTTAAGTTATGAAATATTAAAGTTTAAGTATCATCAATTTTAAATATTAGATAATATATAAAATTAAAACAAAATAACTTCTAAATTATCAGTAATAAATAATATGTTTTAATAAATACACAAATCATTTTGTCTATGAACTGGATACACTATACAATAGTTTTTAACGAATGGTATCTTTATTTTCTCCCGGAACCCAACCTCAATTTAACATTAAACCTTTTTTTGAAGCGACTTCATTAATACTTATTATGTTGGTGGTTATTATTTTTAACATTGTAATGTTTTTTGTTAATTATTCACGGTGCTTTGAGTGTACAGTTCATTTTTATTGAAAGACTTTATAAATTAAGTTCGTTAAGTGATTTGGTTTTGTATACTTTCGTAACTAATAGATTTTATTGTGTAGTTTTTTGTTTTGATTCGTTCTTATAATTTTTCAAGTGTACCTTACAGTATCACATCCTCTTTTTTCTGTTATGTATAGTATACGTAAAATTAACTATCATAAAGAGTGTGAGAATCACAAAAAAATGATTCACTCATTCACAAACTAAATTGAAATATCATGAAATGTAAAGTCGTTCCCATCTAATCTAGATAACCACAAAAAAAGATACTTTTCACAAAAAAAAAAAGTAGTTCCAAGAGGTTGATAGTAATTGGTCAGCTTCCATTTTAACACGTCTTTTAATATTTATGTTAATTAGTCCCATACATATAGTACATAGATTCCGATAAAATGGGTTTAAAGTGTTTAGAATATTCAGCAGATTATTATTAGGACCATTTTGTTTTTCCTAATTACTAAATTAAATTATGATTTTCTAAACATGCAATTAAAATAAAAGGCTTTTAGTGTTTAGTGTAATGGTTAAACTAGTGTCGCTAGTAACCAGTAATAAATAGACTATAACGGTTATATTTAACTGTAGTGGCGGCCCGCACTGGTGGCAGATTCAATTTACTAATTAACGGATTGAAATATATGCAAACTGAGAGGGGACACACTGGATGCTGAGATCTCATCTTTATTTAACTAGCTTATCTCATGTTAACCTAGTTTAAGGACATACTTCTACTGAATTGAGCTACTTGTTGCTTCATTTACTCATTACGTTTTAAAGGATCTATCATTATAAATTAATGTCATTAAGTTGTCACTAAGTCATGCTAATTAAAAGAAGAAACCAAATAACTTATTGTTTTAAATCTATTTGCTTTTACAAATTGATTATTTTCATATTTATTAGGTTGTCATTTTCATATTTTTATTATTCTGTAACATCGAAATCTGTTTTTTTTCTTTTGCTGTGCCCGACCACCTAAACATATACATTGCGGCAAAGTAAATAAAATTGAGTAATTGAGTATTAAAACCTTCGACCATCTTGCTAGAACACATACTGTATAATAAGACTACGTATCTTTGTTTCTACTCGACGTCCATGCGCAATGCGTGCGTCTAGCATGCAGTGCGTCTCAACGCTTAGCGCATAGATCGACCGGTCGCGGGCAATGTAGCGATGTGCCGATACCGACCGATCACTATCTCATCGCTAAAGTGCCGACCGCATGGTTAATTGCCATATCCTATCCAATAAAAACACCCTTTACGATTATCGACTCTAGCTTTTAAATCACAAAGTTCAAATTGTGTTTTGTTGATCATTTTTTGTGTATAATTCGATTGAATTCGCAGTTGGAATTTGAATTGTATTGTGAAGGAAATAAAGTAGGAAATTTGATTTTTATACGATAGAAAGTATTATATTAAGATGCTTGATGAAATAAGATATATAAGCATTAAATGATAAGAGTTGTACTATAAGAGATACAAGGAAGCTTATAATTATTTAATTTGTTTTCTTTTTACAATATTCTGTTTAACACATTTCTTAGACTTCTGTAGCGTTTATTTATTACACTTAGAACGTAATGCATAGCTAACTGAATTATTGTGTATTCGTAATAACTGTTTCCTTATTGGCAGCTTCCTTGCTTAGCATCGTTTCATGTGAAGATCGGTTCGTTTCCTTGCGCCTGCGCATCTAAGTTATAAATAGAGAAATGCACGTTTCCGGCTTAAATGCTTAGATTTACTTCGAAATGGAGTTATTAATTTAATGCGATGTTTATGTTGATTTATTTAATATTACTGTAACTAGAAATTGCAACAACATTTTCTTTGACAATGTTATATTTTGTAATATAAAGTGAAATAATACCAGATTATCTACTGATTAGATCACCACTTCAACTTAAAAATATCTAAGAAAATACTTCCTTTTTTATATAATAATTTACTTTAAATAAGTAAAAAATTGAACTAAGCCGAGGGCAACACAAGAGTTTAACAGTGACGATAGACTATTCTCAATAAATAGTGTATTGTCCCGCGGCGCATGCGCAGTGCGCATTACACAATAGCAGGGGATCTCTATTTTATTTGTTGTTATTTATTTTGCCCTTTGGTGGTTACAATATGATGTATTTTGGAAAGATTGGATTTGATTCTATGGGTCCTATGAGAAAGAGGCTCAGTTAAGGGTGCTGTTGTCAAGCTTATTAGATATTTAATCATTTTTGATGGAAGAATTATTAGGCAAAACGTGATATTTTTAGCGATTACAAGTTGTGATGAATGTCCTGCCATGATTGTCTTATTTTGAAATTCGGGTTTAATTGTGTTACCAAGGTGTATGGTGCCAAGAAAACTGAAACCTACTTGGTCAGCAGAGTAATTGGCACTGAGGACTTATGTATGTAGACTCATCGTACCTATAAATCTATTTTGTACCTAAAATAGGTACGTGGTTTTCGTTGTAGCAGCCGTTATCTTAACTTCTTTAAACATATATAAGTTTGCCCATTCAAACGTTATGTTAATAGAAATTCAAAAACTAAAACGCTAACAAGATTGAAACTCATGAGCTAATCCTAGCATCCATTCCGTTGAACAAGTCGACCGTTTTCTTACAAATATCATCACTTGTATTGGGTATAACATTCGTTCCTGTCTGTAACGATTGCCAATTTGTCCGCCGCCTGCAGAATGTTCCTCGTTTATGTCGCGGCATAATACTTAGCTAGCAGATTACTATGGCGATCGTTGCCTCGCTTTATTACCCTTTGTTTAGTTTTTCGTCTCTACATTTTACAAATGGCTATCTTACCAGCTAGACCTGCTCAAGTGTACAAATGTCTATTGAAAGTTAAAAGTTATGATTGTAATACGAAATTATTGGCGATTCAATTGCTTAGTTATGGGTTTCCGTTGCATTTGAATTGAGTTTAGTTTTACGAATGGTTAAGAATTTAATGAAGTACCCATTTCGTGAACGTCTACAAACGAGTCTACAGTCGAGTGCAATTAATATATCTGGTAACAAGACCAGGAATATTCATGTTTTTAATGCCAATGAATATTCTATGTAACACTTTAAATATAACAGCAATAAAATTAACAAGCGGTATCTATTGATGAGTGCGCATTATGACCTGCGCGGTGCGCACGCGTGTCACGGGTTAACGCGCAAAACTTAATGGGTTCTGCAGCTTTACTGTTCGCAGTGTTCAGTTCAGTCGATTAACTAGAAATGGCCTTGACTGACAATAGACTAGAAGGTGATCAGAGTAATTAACCCACGTTCTGTGTATGGGTTTAGTATAACGCCTTTCCATAAGTTGTATTCAAAACAATAAGAATGTATGCCGATCATTATTAACCATAGAACTAAACACGTTTTTACTGTAAATAATAGGTGTTATTAGATAGTTGATAATATATGAGTGTTGACGTGAATGTGCATTGTGCGGTGCGCATGCGCGCGCCGTCACGGCCGGAGCGGCGCGGGCGCAGGGTTCAGGGGGCGGCGCGCAAGCGTTATTGTTTGCGAGAAAGCTGTAATTAATGGGATCCTGATCGCTGATTTGTAATGCAAGGGATTATTATAGCTTTCATAGAAATATTTTACTTGTTTTATGTGTACTTATGTATCTAGGATGTGCTGACCTACGGGCAGCGGTATTGCAACTTTGAACTCAGATTATTTCTAAAGCTGACTCCTTCTGAGTCTGAAAATAGTCGAGTGGTGCTATAAAGAAATAAGTGTTTTTTTTATCAAATTATAAAAAAATGTATTTTGTTACTTGTAAAGCTTTTACGACTGAATTACACCATAACTAGTGCCCGTTGTATCTCAATTCGTTAAACATTGTCGTACAGTAACTGTAACTAAGGTTAGCAGGGAGCTGATAACATCTTCACGCCTCGGATGATAATATCGCCACAAGTTATTACCGCCGGCTTTGTCCGCGGCTACGAAATAGACACCTTGATCCCGCTAACTTACATTGTAATAACCATTAAAAGAAATGCATCTATATCTTCTAAGAATAACTATTGTTTTGCTTTGTGGACTACTAAAGTTGTTTTTTAAGCATTGTTTTCGAAAAGAAAATACATCAGGAAAATGCATGTAAGAAATTTACGAGCAATTCTTACTATATTTTACGTGCTAGGGCCCGTAATTTGGTACTTGACGAAAACGAAAACGAAGACAATAACAAGTATGTAGATAGATTTTAAAAGTTATCGGACACTTTTGGTTTTTTTTCTATTATCGCGAAAATAAAATTGAAATCTCTGTGATGTCAATTACCTATAAACTTTTTACAGACAAGTGACGTTATTAGCCTTTTTCTAATTTTTTTGACGAGTTTTTTGTGGAATACCCTATTTTTACTCTTATTATAATTTTAAGATCTTCATACAAAACAGAATGCAAATGAAATTGTCAGTATTACTCACTCAGCACTCGCTTCACCTCCAGACACAGAAAGTGAACCTTTGACTTACTCTGACGTCATCAAACTAAAATGAGATAGTAAATACCATATTCCAAGTATCAACAGAATATATAAACTTAATAATTGATTGTTATTTCGAGATGAATATTAAATGATAACTGTAAGGGCCGACCTCTACTCTAATTTCCTCTCTCGGAGATAGCTGCGTGCACTGTGGTACTGATTTATTATTTCCTATCGCTGCCCTTTGCAAAAAACGATTAAGGCAAGAGCAAAGGAAGTCAATACATAATTTATATATTTAATAAGTTTATGTTCTCGATAGTGTCTTTGAATGTAGAAACTTTACTTTTTTTGTGTGATGATATTTTGGATAGTTTTGAACTTCGATGTCAATCATTTGCCTTTTTTTCTAAATATAATCATATATTCACCAAAAAAAACGTGTCAGTTGCTTGTTTAACATAAAACTTTTCAAGGACTCGCCTCGAGAAAATGAGTATAGAAGACCGATAAAAAAAAAATAACATGAACCATAGCACCCGGGATTATCACCCAGTCTCATTAACCATCACCAGCTCACCTGACCCACATACCTGCAAATCCCATCTATGTGCTAACGGGCTCCCTAACGTAGTACTACAGTTAGAGGTCCAAAAAACCCACCAAGATCCTTATATAGATGTTCCGAGTATACGTTCATTGAGTGTAACGGGGTCTGTAAGTGTACAATTAGAGGTCCAGCCGCCAGCGCGATGCAAAAAGTTGAAGAGCTAAGTATAGATAGAGAAGCTATGGAGCTGACTGGGAGAGCTGAGATTTAGATTTGATCTGGAAGTGAACAATTTTGAGTATGTGTATTTGTATTTTTTTGGAAGCATCCGTATTAATCCGAAGATACTGCGTTTTTTAATGGAAAGCTAAAATGGAAGAAAACAAAATTTAAAATTGGAGCAAAGTAAAGTTACTTTCGAAAACTTAATTGAATCAGAAGGTTTCTGATTATGTAATGGAATGATAAGATTGCAACAAACACCCACGATAGTGCCAGCCAAGCGTAAGATTCCAGCTTAAAATTCAATCATTAATGCTTTAATATCCAGCTTGTTAATATAAACCTATTTCATAAACTGACAGCAACAGACTCTGTTTACAACGATCGCCATTTTGAAAATAGGCCAGTAAACGTTACGAAATCATATAGAAATATGTTCACTCACTCATTCGTTTCATTCCATAATGCACTCGACCCACAAAATATGGACGACGCGATGATTCAACTCCTTTTAAATTAAGAATAGCTGCGAAATGCGCGTGCGCACGAATGTCACATACTGTAACGGTTTATGAGTACACTGACCATAACGTTGTATTTTAATGTGTGACCGCTATGTCATATATTAATTATGATTGATTTTTATGTGGATCGTCAATTGTTCTTTCATGATAAGTTAATAATCATTAAATGTATTTTGATATTACTAGTATCAAAAGTTTTTGGCCTTGATCTTGATGTTGAATGACCAATAATGCCCAAATAGTTTGATATAATCCCATCGAAAGATGAAAGTAACAATTAATATGGAAAGTATTAATTTACACAGAATTTCAAACATATATGACACTTCAATACGATTATTTGATAGCGCTAGTGAAAAATAAATATTCACGGGGAGCAGAAAGATGTACCCTATCCAGTCCATCTAAGCACTTCGTGTCTTCGCCTCCTGCCAGTGGGTCAACCACATTTCTTCCTATCATCTAAAAACGTTGACCGTTTGAATGCTGTTAAATTTCGAGAATCCCGCGCCGATCTGTTTAGGGAAAGTGCTAGAAAAAGTTGCAATGACAGATGCGCGGGCAACGGTGCGACACTTTATATGGGAGCCGGATCCCAATGCTGGTATATGGCGGTTACGAGATGTAATGATACCTCAAACTATTTTAATAGATATGTTATGTGCTGTAGAAGAGTGAGTTAACTGTGTTTAAACAAGGTTTAGCATGTTTTGACCGTTTTTAGGTAAACGATTGCAGATTTAGGAATCTCTCGATGTAGGTAAATCATGCAATTAACTTGCTTCAAATTGATTTAATTCTAGATTGTCTCATCTTATACATAGTTTTGAAGTATTGATTAATTAAAATAGCCATAATTAAATAGCAAAGGTGTACTAAACAGCATGACTTCATCCGTTTTATAGAAGCTTAAGTCCATGTTAATACACACTTAACAGTATAGTACCTCCTTCTGTACAAGCAAGTCTACTTCCACCGCCGAGCAGATAGCGTGATGGCTCCGATAACAGCATCCATTACAATCCTCAAGATAATGCCGAAACAATCGGCGAAAGCGGCGAACACTTAAAACCGATTACCGTGCGCCCGCGCAGCCTAAAGCAGGGTCTACACGATGTGTAAGTGGAATGTGCTGTTCACACGTAACCATGTCGCGATTTATGTTGTGTACACACCCCTCGAGTATCGAACAAAGGGCCCTTAAGTGTGAATTCGGCTTTTCCTAAAATGGCGAAAATATTTTCTGCTCCTTTTTTACGGTAAATTGCGGGTTAATGAATGCTCGGCGGAAGTCTTTTGTTATAGTTTCTTTTTCCTTTTTAGCTACCTTCGCGAGGTCTGAATGTCTTACTCTAAAGTTTGGGATCGGAATGTTGGGTTACAAACATTTTATTCAATTTTAATATGTTTTAAAATAAGATCGTCAAATTCATCCATAATCCTTATATTATGGTTTTTACATATTGACGTAAGTCTTTGCTATTAGATAAAAAATATA
>NW_020800143.1:0-28597 GCF_003590095.1 Trichoplusia ni
ATAAACATAAAGAAGGCCCATAGCCCATTTTAACATGCGACTGATTTCTTTGATCTTTGGAGTAGCATTTGTATTAGTACTATCATTTTTTTACTGGGCATTGAAGCAAATGCTTTAACTAAAAATTCGGTGACTACTAGATTACAATTATCTAGTTGTTTTTATAGATTAAACAGTGGATACAAACCTAAGTTACTTCTTGTTCATATGCTACAAAGTTTCATGCTGATAAGTTTAGTAGTTCTCGCGTGAAAGCGTAACAAAGAAACTGCCATTCGCATTCATAATATTAAGTAGAAATTTGTACACCTACATCCAACAAGCTTTCCCCATTTTAAAAACAAAATGTAAGTTTCATGCTTTCATGAAACAAACTTTTTATAACAAGGACAAAATGAAACAAGCATAAAATTTACATATTATATTTAATAGTCGGAAAAAACGGTTTGCCGTGAGTGTGGCGCTGTGGAGTGCTCACAATTAGGTTAATGCCAGATCGTAAGAGATGGTTCACACCTGCGCCTTCTATTAATACTTAAAACGTATGTCTAAAGTATTAAATATATCGCTAACGAGAGGAAGTGTTCGGAAGATGGAAACCCTTCTTTCCCCATTTGTTTTATAAATTAACAAAAGAATTCGCTCGGTGTTTGGCTACTTCTACAATACTTATTGTATGAAAAAAATGACGGATTCCTAATAACTGTCTATCCTCATCTCGCTGCCCCAATGTCTACAGATCGCGGTGCATTAAAAATAAAAGAGCATTTATATGGCTAAGATTTGGCGTAGTAAGACAAAACAACAAGCAGTAATAAGAAAAGAAGAACCTTTTTAACCATTTTACTTGCATTAAGTTTAAAAAAAATCTCAGTAAGTCATTTGCAGGCTAAACTTGGTGAGTTTATGTAGAAGTCCACAGTAGCAGGACTAAAGATGCATTTATATTTCAGTCTCCAATCACTCAAAAAAACCTCTTTTGCAGTGAAAACACTACGACTGGTTACTTTTATACTAGTGATAATATATTTGTTATTTACAAAGTGGGTGCAGATTGATTGCTTCCGTGTTAGTTTATTTGCACGCTTCCGCGGCGCGAATATATCCATGGTCTGTTTCATATCTCAGGATGGCTGAAAGGGTTGCCATGGCAACGGTGTACACAAAGAGCGAAGAAAGGAATATGGGTGGGTTTTAGTCAGTTAAAGTCTGTCACTCCCTTCAGCTCAAAAAAAAGAGGGAGGAGTCATGATTTGCCATCCGAAAAAAAAGTAGTATTAAGCAATTTTTACTCCATTGATTTGAAGAAAACTGCATAGATTCAACTAGTATAGTCCTACGCACGCGGTTTAGTTATGTGGCAGATGTAAATGTCTATTTGTTTCTCTTGACAGTGAGAAAAGCAGCATCATTCTGTCTTTGCTATTGTCATTATTGAGCGACATTTTGCGTCGTTCTTATATTTTTTAAAAGTTACTGTAGACTATAGATTATTTGGGAAAACTATTTATTTCTTCTTCTTCCGCCAACTTGTAGATGCTTGTAACTTTGCCTTACTACCGCAACAACCATCCCTAGACTTAAACGTATCTGCATTTTCATAGAAAGTCTATCATGGGAAGAAACCTAATAAATAAATGTAGATATTATTAAAATATACTTTAATAAGTGTTAAACAAACGCCGATCGTTGTGACAACGAATACATCTCGCATTAAACTCAGTCCTTAAACGATTGTAGTGTCATCCGGTGTCTTATTAAATGCATTATTAATGCTAGGAAATTCATAGGCACGTGTAATTTATTTTATTTCATGATAAATTTGTTCTTTGAAGTCTAAATTAAACCCGCGCTATAGAGTTTAATTCTTATATTGACTCGCATGATGTCCACTAAAAAACGAGATTTTCTTACGCGATAATCGAATCTAAATCACGTCGCGTACATTGGTCAAGCAGTTGTTAACTGGAAATGTACCGACAACTGATTTCTCTGAGCGCTAATACTTGTCATTAAAATTAGCCAAAAGATACTTTAAAGTAAGAAAAGTTTTGTAGTTTAAGACTGTTTTTTTCTAAATGCTAAGTAATCTTTCAACAAATATGTAGGTTTAGAAATAACTTATGTAAGTACATTACAAGGGCTTTATGGATGCGATATCTCATATAAGATGGCCTGATTCATTTGGACTGAGAGCTCTACCTTCCTAACCTAACCGCTTCGGTCACGACTGGGAAATGGTTTAAGGCTCCTCTTTCGTAAAAAGCTTGAAAAAATCGTGCAGATGAAACAGCTTTTTCGTCGGCACTTACAGAGAATTTATATCTGCAAAAATGTTAGTAATCTACATGATATGATACGTAATTTGGTTTAGCCATAATTTTCTATTGGCATCACATAACGAGTAAAAAAAATCCCTAAATCACCTCCAATTCGTAGAGATAAAACCATTTTACTGCTTTATTTTTAATAAAAGAATATTAGAAAAAAATCTACTGCTTTGCAATACATAGGAAAATGATTTGGTTTGGTTACTTTTTAAAAATATGTCTGATTTCTATAATAACTATTTAAAAAAGCGTCCCGTATAAATACTGCATCTATATCAAACCCGCACTCGTCCAAATGCACAAGGTCACTAGCGAGAATACAAGCCATATGTAAGACTGTTATATACCGTCCCAGAACCACGATTTCTTGTATGACTAACTGATACGCATACGGGGTGGAGTCTAGTAACACTTGATATTATAGGAATAAAGGCTTTATTTTTCGAAAGTACAATCAGTAGGATTACTCGTGACAAAACCGAGTCCTTTTCCTTCTGTCTTTTCCATAGAACTTGAGTTGGTATTCTGGAACCGGACACCAGCGTCACTAGCGATAATTCATGCAGTGGTTCATGCTGGAAACTACGCTCCATCAACAGCTAACGAGTCTGTTAACACATGATCTGGGTCTGGTTCGGTGAGTGACATTTCAGGATCGAAACAAAATAGAAGCAAACCAGTTTGGGTAGCAAACCCGTAGGCCAAATTTAGCGTTTTCCGTCAGATACTCCGGAAAGGTAAACAAAAAAATAATTACAGATTAAAAATGCAAAGTAAAAGCATAGTTTTATGAGCATAAGCAGCAGTAGCTATCCTTATATCTACTGAGAATAATTCTAAGAAAATAATTACCATAACAGTCCACTCAAAACATCATAAACACGGGTTATGGGCCATTTTACGACACTTTTCTCAGAATGCCCATTAAATCTCAGTGAATGTAAGACCACATGAAACGCTTTAATTTATATTAACTAGTGCCCCTTTTTATTTAACTAACTTTACCTACTTATCTATACATTACGTTATTCTTATTATTCTTCCTCACTTTGGCATTAAATCCTAGTGTCGCGGGGGTTTTACCAACATTCAAGTCACATGCACTAGACACCCAGACTCAGTTTAAGTATTCGTGGATCATAAAAATGTTTGTTGCATCCTACGTACCTGCCGTAGGTTGCTCCTTCAAAAGGATGGAAGCTATGGCAGGTCGGACACACTGATTCTGGCGTGGTTAATCGGCTATTCTTATTTAATCACTTTGTAATACAAACATAAAGGCAAAAAAACGTTGGTGCTTCCCTGGATTTGGACCTTAAAACCTTTGATTTGGCAGTCCAACGGTCATAACACTAGGCTATTACTGCCTAACGGTTAGACCACACAGTGTACAATTTTCATCAATATTTTGTTGTTTATTATTCTCTACACAACCAGCAAACAATATGAGGCCTTGTTACAGAGATTATTCATTCGAAACACGGTTCGACAGAGACGTTCGCAATTAATTTTACGATTTATATTTCGCGATGCATTGTCTTATTTAGGTTATTAGGTAACTTCTTTTACTGTCTGTATTCGTAGTGAAGTAAGACAGGACGTCGTTTTGCGAATGTTCGCAAAATAGGCAAAGTTCGTACTAAGGGAAAAATGCACTTTCGTCAGAACAGAGGGTAACAATGCTTTTTTTCTGACCAAATTATAGAATTAACTATAAACAACTTCACAGGCCTCTTCCAGTATATGGAAGGTTTTTTAGCATTTGATCACCACGCTAGTTCATTGCGGGTTTTTCAAGTTCAATTGTGAGTCCCGGCACATTATTGACAGTTCTTATCGCAGTCAGAAGCTAGAAAGTCTGAAAACCAGCCCTAACTACAGGGTATTGTGTGGTGCCCAAGCAACTGGGTCAGATAGGCTGCCGCTCCTTGTAAAACACTCATACTTAGCTGCTGGAAGCCGACTAGGATAATGATGCATGATAAACTATAAATAGTTTAAAGTTTCATTTAATTAAACATGTAAAAATACGATGAATCAGCTCGGGGTTTGATCCTGCAACCACGTTCGTTCACGACACCAGTCATTGCCCTTCACGGCCACCGCGACATCCATTGATTCCGTTATAATCGTCCTTCGCATTCCCGCTTCGACGAAACCCTCTTTGTCATGCGTTCGTCGTTTCTTTCAACTTATCCGCCGACCAAAGCTTTATTCAAATAGAGGATCAAGGATTTTATTGTCCCTATAATATTCATTGTTATAGTGAACTTCTGAGAAAGGTAGGTTTTAAGTTTGCGGTATTTTTCATGAGAATGATTTCAAGGAATACAACCGGTAATGTATCACAAGCGACGGAAGTTGACAGCGAAATTGATAATCAAACCAATTTTTCTTTCCATGGCTGTCAAATAAATGTTACTTTCTAAGGTTCCGTAACCAAAGGGGAAATGGAACCTTAATGCTAACTCTCCGCTGTCTGACAGTTTTTCTATCGCCGGGCTGTATCTCACGAACCATGCTAATTATTCCTATTTTTTGGTAGGCGGTAAAGAAATTTGAGGACTGGTGGACTTACAAACATTTTTTTATCAAACAGTGCAACATGTCTTCTGTCTATTTGTACGGAACCCTTTGTATGACGAGACCGGTTTTTTGTTCATTGTTTGTTGTTACGATACGTAATTGACTACTAGAATACATGCATAATTTTGAAATAAATTGAGGTAAAAATGCATGTATTGTTCATTAAAGTTCATAGTTTTTTTTTCATATTTTAACAGACTTCTAAAAAGAAGAGGTTTCTCTATTCCATCCTATATTTATGTTTTTTTATTCTTAACTTTTAAACTAACTTCACTTAATTTTCCTTTCACTATATCGCATTCAAGTTAACTTTAATTTATTCATCTTGTAACGTTTAGCAAACACACTCGTTATCAGAAAACTAGAATGGTTTCCGAGGTCAAAATTTCTTCATTTCTTGTTAGATTTATCGCTAATAATGGAAAACTTAAAATTTCGACGGAAATACACAATTTCCACGATATTATTACGACGATATTTTATATTTCATACGTTAAGAAAATTGGAGAATGATGACAACAGCTGTTTTTTTTAATTTCATTGATTTCAAAAATTTGATTTTCTTCATTCGTCTATATTTCCAGCTAAGTAGTTTTTTATTTAAGCAAGTTTCACTATTTTCAGTACTAACGCATGTATTCCAAGTAATTCCAACAACATCCCAAATGATTCAAATTCTATTACCCAAAGAAATAAAACCTTTTTTTAACTCTTGAACGTCAGCATTGAATGTAATGTACCATGAAATGTCTCGTAAGCACACTTGTGAGACCTTATTACGTATTCGTAATTATGTAATTTTAACAGTCATGGTAATTGCTTTTATTTTGCATTAGCCTTTTAAACACATTCAATTGCTTTAGTCATTTACTTAATTAGGTAGAATTGATGAGTTTGTTATTTTATATTTGATCTTCTTTTTTTAAACAATTAGCACTGAGATATTTATTCCTCGGGTCGTGGTTGTTTTTAAGAACATTCAAAAATACTGCGCAAAAATACCTCAGAAGAAGCTTTTCTGATACAACAGAAGTTGTATTGATGCATAGTGTCATTGATGTTACAGCCTTATACTATACCACAAGTCTATCTAAGCAGCATCTCAAAGTAAATAAGACCCGCAACTTGTTTTCTTTTTTTCAATAATTTTGCGCACATTCTTTTTTTTTACCCATTCTATCTCTGTCTTCCATTATTACTTTAAAACGTGGCGGAAGACACCCAGATCCTCAGCTTTGTATATCACTTAATATTCCACAATTATTGTAGGATTTTCCTTCGATTTTATTTTGATTTACCTAATGATGATGTTTTAAATTGTTTTGGAATCAGGTCTCAAAGTAATGAAAGTTATTATTGGGAAAGTGACTTTAGTACTATTATTTTCAGTGAAAAGTTAAGGTTCAGGTAAATCATAAACTAAGCAGTCATTAACAGCGCTTTTGTTCTAATAGTAACGTTTGCTACAATTTTATACTTCGTAAACACTGCTATTGTATTCAGAAAATAATAATAGCTGCATTCTAAACACCATCCTAATTACAGTTAGCAAAAACAACAGAGAAACCTAAAATTTTCTTTTCAAAAGTCAAAATTATGATGTATTAGGTACCTTAGTAACGGCAAACTATAATCATAGTTAGAAATCTTTGATCCGCCGTCAGAAGACTCAAAAGTGACCGACAGTATTTTGTCTGTTCGTTCCATTGTCCTTTCTTTAACTTCGGCTGACTTTGAACCGTCGTCGGCTTCACAAAGGGTCCCGGTTTTGGGACAACCATGAATATGGATGCCTCCTTCACCGTTATAAGTACCTGAGAAAGGGCTTTGAGACGAAATTTTTTCTTTGGATTTAGAAGTTTATTTTTAGAGAAAGTTGGTTTAAGAGTTGCAATTCTTTAAGGATGTATTCGCAAATGGCTGGTTACTTTAGTGATGCTCTATGTCTATCGCTACATTCTAATATGGAGTAATCGAGACGGCAGGATACCAAAGGGTGACATTCAACTGAGTGTCTTAATGAATACGATTAAAACTGATAATTAGGTGCACGATTTCCAGTATTTCCGTATTCCCCAGTATTTAGTTATGAAAAACGTATGCGATAAAGGAAGGAATAAAGGAAGCGGTCATCATAATAAGCAGGCTGTTTAGTTCAGTTTGTAGACAGCCAAAAGGTTGAAGTAAAGAATCATCGTTAGTTGAACTAAATAAAAAAACGTGTTAAGAGCTGATTAATGCGGGAATGTCACGCTGGGCGTGTTTTGGGGCCGGTGACGTCACTCCGGCCAACATTATTAGGTTACCGCGGCCGCGGCCGACTAACTGCACTACTGTATAGTTTATTTGTGTTTATCAGGCGTGTGGATACAATGGGTTACATATTTAAATATTGTAAAATAAAAATAATGTATGTATGGCTGTAAGTATGTTTGTTCCTCTTTCACGCAAAAACCACAGAACGGATTTAGACGAAACTTGGTACACAGGTAACCTGGATCAATTAATATTGAGTGTATTATTTTTTATCGCGATTTTATGTTCCCTTGAGATCATTTTAGATTTGTAGCGGCCGCGCACAGTCTCTTAACATCTAGTTACGAGACTGGCAAAGTACTGTAGATACAGTGAAAAATTTACCTCAATACGATTTAAGTTTACCTCATATTATGTTAATAATTAACAAGAGACAGTCTACGATTGTAAAGCGACCTGAAACAGTACTACGTGAAGATTAAGTATTCGGTTACTGATGTTCTTAATTGACTGCAATAATCTAATTACTTAACGATATAATCAATTGTTGCAACAAACAAAAACTTACGATATTTCATGCGTGGCAACACTAATAACACTTAACAGCCTATAAGCATTTAAATAAAGAATGCAGTACGATTTTTACCTTATAATTTTTATAAAAAGAATGTAACGCTCAAAGAGGTCCTTAGTATGTCAAACTACAATGTTACAATCGAATAAACAATTCTAATTTTAATTAACTTTAGTAGCAGAAGATAACAGTGAGTTAGTATTGCCACACAGCGTCAGGGATCGTTGCGAAATAAAGTATCTACTTGCTCGTAGATCGCTGATCATAATCACAAGAAGGCGAAACCAGTTGGCTACGGGCAGTGGGCAGAAACGCAACTTTTTAATCGCCAACGAATAAATTATACGCGCTTATTATGCCTCCCTGACCACCTACCATCACCACTTGAAGTAAATCTTAGAATTGTTGGAGCGAGATGGTGAATACACGGAGTAGAATGGCATCTCTCTTCCTCAACAGCGATAGTCATACTTTTATAGGTAATAGTAAGTGTACTGGCCACCGAGTCATAACGGCATATGTAAATTTGTATTTCGAACTAGCTATGCAAGAAATGTTGATTTTGAATTTTTAAATAAAGAAGCTGAATGGTATGCGGTTTTTGTTATTTTTTTCTGTACTTGAGTATTGCCATGTTATAATTTAAAATTGCTTATTTAAGTATTTTATTTTATTTTATTTTATTTCAATAGGTACAGATACAGATAACAGATTAATATAGTACAAAAAATAAGAAAAGATCTTCATAACAAACTATGAGTGAACCTGAAATCCGATTACAACTGTACACGACACTTATAATAAACAATGCTTCGTTTTACTAAAAATTAAGGTAACCCTTATGACTAATTAAGGTTAAATTACAACTGAACATAAACAATAAGCCAAATAGCGGTAAGTTAACAATTTGGTGGATTACTAAAGTTACATTTTCTTGTAATGAGAGAGAAAAGATTTGAATGCACTTAATTTATCATGAAAAATATCGGTTTGTGAGCAGATAGCGTTATAGTTCTTACACATTCTATGCAATGGGTTATTCTGAGATACATTGTTGTTGCTTGCAGGAATACTAAACAGTTGTGGAACACGTACAGATCGAGTTGGTGTTTTAATGTATAGTTTTTCAAGAAGGTAGCCATCCATTGAGCCATTCACAATTTTATGAAGGGTGCACAAGTCGCAGTTGATAATATTTTTATGTTAAGAAAGTTGGTAATATTTTTTCCGAGTAGTTATTATATTACTTCGTTGCAATGTTTTCTTCTACTTGGCTTATTACTATACCAAGTAAAATTAGTATAAAAAGAAGTAGTTACTACTAGCCCTTTTAATACCAATTTCTATTGATAAAGAGTTATTACAACGTAACTTGATTGAAAATATGTAGATATTAAATATATTCGTGTACATTTTCAGGGAAAAACCGTGAAGTTTATATAATTGATTTGTATTGACATTGCTTAGTCACGAAAATACGCAGTAAGTGACTTGGAAAGAATTCGAGATGAAATGAATATCTTCATATTTGAAATCATTCTTCTAACGTAACTTCTTTAGGGTTCCGTAAACAAAGCGTAAGAACGGAACGGTATTGCTGAGGCTCCGCTGTCCGTTCGTCCATGCCCAGCGCTCTTGAATCATCTAAATAAAAAATTGGGATTAAGCAACGTAGCATACGGTTACAAAATCGACTGGTGAGCATTTTTTTTGCAATTTTGGGATTTCGTTTGCCTATTTGTACGGTAACCACAGTGTCAAGAGTACGACACATACTTGAACGAGTATGCAACAAAAATAGGTGACTATGACATGAATGTTTGTGAAACCCCCCGCAACACAAGGATTAAATTCCTTACCTGCGGGAGTAGTTTTAAAAATAAAAAAAATAAGTTAGTAAGTAAAAACTTAAGTTCGTTTTTTTTTTACTTTTTCAGGATTTAGAGAACAAGTAAAAAGAGATTTGGAACATTGGACTTATTTTACTACCTAACTACCTAATTCCCACGGTTTGATCACCTACGTCAACACACCTCACCACTATAAAAAAATTGAGAACAATCAATTTCCGAATATCGGGATAAAAATTTGGTCTGGTGTTTGACCTTTCAGCCAAATTTTATCAACATTGTTTCAATTCTTTGACCGTGATAGAGATACCAAACACACGAGTACACACTTTCGCTTTTATGTTATGATCGTGCGAGTAATTCAAAATTAGTATAGAATTATCTCGTTACATTATTTCAATTTAACAGGCTGTAAGAACACTCTGCTAAGTGACGATTAAAAATGCCTTATCAGATCTACATTCCAATTGAAAATGACAACAACTACATGAAACCTAAGGGCGACATGTTGCTGTGCGTCGTTCATACATACGGCCATTTAAGATTTAAACGAAAAAGCTAATTTTTTGTCAACAATACCCAGAGGAAGGGTTTCATCCTTGTGTTGCATGGGTTTTCACAAACATTCAAGTCACATGCACAAAGACACCTATGCTGTAAATTGTACAAGTATAGCAATGGCGCGTAATGGTTGATGCAAAATGATCGCATCGCTGTCAGTTACCAATTATGTGAATTAAAGTTCATTAACTGGTACGATTGTAATAATTATTATTACACTGTTGTAGTGTGACCTAAATATATGTAATGGGTTTTCTACACGACTGTCCGAAATTTAATGAAACGATTTGAAGGTTTCAGTTTGTTCTGAGGACGAATTTAATCCTATCTTAAATTTAGTTGCAGTTGTGGAAGCACGACGGCCATAAAAAAATCTAGTGTGAGTATTACATAATATAATATTCCACAACTTTCACATTTATTAAGTATCACCGTCTAAACTAAAACTTAGAAAATATTGTATTAATATTGCAGTTATTTATTTTTAAATACACTCATAATACAGATAAATCAAACCCAGACACAGAACAGATGATCGTGCTCATCGCACACATATTTGTCCGGGTTTGTCCTGATTTGTCCTGTCCATTTGTATTGTACCCAGAATCTCCGGTGTAGCAGTCAGGATCACTGACCGCGAGACCAATAGGTCAGTTAAATTGTCTATCTTTCACAACCAGGTTCTCCAAAGAGATGTTAGAGCCAACTCCAGCAAACGGCCCAGACAGCATATTAAATATTCAACTATTAATTTAAAGGAATTTAAATTCTCCCAATTGTTCACTTTGACAGTGAGATCATTTTGCATCAAATTGTATCAAATTGTATCAAATTGTTTTGGGGCACTGACCTCGGGAATTTGCACAACAATGAATAGGGTTGTGTAATTGGTTGTCCGATTGTCATAGTGCTGTAACATGTATTGTATTATCGTTACTTGTCGTTTTTATTATTCTGCGTATTTTTGTTTGTCAGTTGGTTAGGGAGCGAAGAATAATGAAGTTTAACTAAACTAGTGACAGCAACAGTGGTATGACCGTTGAATTACCAAGTGAGGAAAAACCTCGCCGACTATAAACACCCCGGGTCCCTTCAACGACTTGAGCCAGAGTCACTGGATCGCTTGCGCACTCAGCGCGACTTTGTTTGATAAAAACTACTGCTAGATCTCAGTTTGTTTTTGCCATTGTCCTCTCTCACTTGTCCATCCATCCTGGTCCATACAACCCCAGTAATATGTCTGTAGGAAGCGGGGTAATCCCTTTCTCTTTCTCTACGAAATCTGAGCATTAAACTTTGAGAACAAAATTGTTTCTTCTACGCTATAAAAGTGTAAATGATTAGTCTTTGTCAGCTAATGTTTACACAAGATAAACAAAGAAACAATTGAAACTCAGCTATTGAACATAGATTTTTATTGAGTAAAAAGTTTAGGCTATAGAATTATTGTGAGCATTGTCTTTTAGCGTGGAAATTTATAAATCTTTAATGTGAGTAAATGGAAGTTTTATTTTAACATGTGAAGTGCACGAGTACGAATCACTACCCAGCCACTGCGTCTGCTCATGATTAAAGACTCCGGTTGGATCCGAAACTAGTCGGGCAATCCCAATCAATAATTAATATACCAGTATTTTTTTTAATTTAGAAAATATTTTATCTGTTTAATGGTATAAGGATGGTTGGATAAGATGTATTTATCTAATCTTGTTTGCAGAATTAATTATTAATTGATGGCTTATTTTGAAAATGTTTACTGTTTAAAGACCTTTTTCTTGAATCACTATATTAGTGAAAATAAAGAGTGAAAGGGCTTCAAAATCAGTTATCCCTTTATTAAAAAAAACAATGTATATAATACAAAATCCTGTTAATAAGGCTGTTTTTCCTTTAGCCTATTTGTTTGGAACTTTCAGTGCCTCAAGTACAACTCGCCCTGTGTTTACCACTTACAGATAGACAGACAAAGCGTAGAATTATGAAAAAATATCGGATCTGTACAAACTAAAACGTTGTATAATATTATTAATCTCTACTACCTATTCTTAAACCATCAAAATCTAAGGTCAGCTAACAAATCCATTCACAAGTGGGACGATTCGATTATCCTCTCAAGTTCGAAGTATTTTAACATTGATTACAATTGCAAACCGTCATTCATGACTGCGGGTCAAGGTCCAAAATCCCACCAATACTTCTTGTACTAAGACTATAACGGTAGAGCAAGCGAGACAACACTACTACTAAATAGAACGCTATCTCGCTCTCACAAGTAAAGCGAACGCAGTTAGGATGGTGGTAGAAGCTAGAAACTTTTATTAAAAATATTTGTTTAGAGTTCATTCTTTTCATTCATATTTTGTAAGTGTTGTTATAATTGATTCTCCTCACGTGACGTCATTGGTCACTCAATGTATTTCTTTGTTTTGTGATGTTTACACTACACCTTGCAGTATGGAGCAATACTAAAGCATCTGTTAGCGAAAAATGTACAATTATTGCTGTGTATAGCTTAGTCTTTGTGATTAAAAAGTGTTATTGACAAAAGCCAAGTGATAGTTACAATCAATCACATTTCTGTACAAAAATTATTTCTATAACTTTATGTTTCACATACTTACGACTTATATTGAATTTCTGACTTCCTATGAAATAAATAAGTAGCAAAATTCTATTAATAATATTTATTTAACCAAGTTAATCCATGTAAGGATATAATTTATCATTATTTTTGCCTAATCATCGCCTACGCGATCACTATAATTTCTATAGAATATTTTGGCTTGATACGTTCGCATTTGCTTAGGCTTGTGTAGGCTACACAATAATATCTATTCATCCTTCAAATTAATGAGAATGTTTTATGCTGTATATTATTTTCATACGTTAATATTATGAACTCAATCTTATATAACAAATTAAGCTTTAAAAATGTTTTGCGCTTGTCCAAATACCAAATCGGATTAAACATTCTTTAAAAAAAAAAATTATCTATTATTCCATTTAAAAAAAAGAACAAGCTCGCATTTCGAGGTTCAATAAAATAATTTAAATGAAACAAGAGGGCCGTCTTATTTTCGTAGTTTTTGTCGGCTAGCCTTGTAAATAAACCTTCGGGCCGAGTAAACCTTGAATTTTATACTCGTAATGCAATAATTTTAATGGTTTTGTACTTAAAGTTCAAGAGATCTCCTACTTTGTTATTTTTTTTAGTTAATGACGTGAAAATTTTCGAAATGACTTTGTTTTGCCGCGTTATCTTTGACAGTTATTTTTTTTTTGTTTTTTGGTTGGTTTACAGAACTTAAGACCTTAATTATCAAGATTTAAAAAAAGTACATATAAAAATAAGCCACAAAACAGACCTATCAGTCTTCTTTTGCAAATATAATCTGAACCAGATAAGATTTGTTTCAAACATTTTTGTGTCTATAAATAACTTAGATACTTAATTATATTTGTACGTGCGTGTGACTTCATAAAATTACCATTCATAATTCCAAGTCTCAAACTAATTATTTAATAACTAATAATATTATTATAATAGGCACTTATTGCTAAGAAAATATAGTGCTTTGGCATGTAATATAGACTAGTTGTAGAGAGCAAAGTTCTAAGTATTTGTTTGGTTTACATCCTTATCTCTTAATGATAACTCTTTGCTTTTGAACGTTTTGTGTTAACTTGAAACTGCGAGATTCATTCTTGATTTCTTCACATTTATCTGTTGTGAGAGAAAACTCAAAATTTTCCAAGTTCTCTTTTTTTTGTTAAATTATACCTATTTGGACTGGATAAACAGATTTTAACGTTTGATTCTTTTATCATTTTAGTTTTTTCGTTTAACATGAAATAGCTGTCATTTGGTACTATAAAGATTTCATCAAGTTTGGCTCACTACTTCTTTTATTTGAAGTTAGATTTGTTTTCTTTTCGTTGTTAAAACAATTTTCAAGGAACTTTCTATGTAGGTAGTAGACCTGGATCGCAAGAAAGCTTATAAGCTTTTTATTACCGGGATTATAAGACAGCCCATGCAAGCAAAGACGCGGACAAAAACCAGCCTACTATCATTGTAACTTTAACTGGTTTTAAAAAGGAACTTGTTAATTCAACAATATTCGTATAAATACATTAGACACGCGATTTCAAAACTGTATCTCATTACAAAAAAGGAGACTTTTAAAGGAGCTTAACAAAAACTCCTTTTAATTAACCGTTGCGCCTTAAACTACCATAAAACAATAAACAAAATGTAAACGAAAGTAAACGTGGGTTAAATAGAAAGCAAAGCCATGAGAATTCTGTCAACAAAGAGTGTACGGGAACTAACTGCACCATAAAGTCATTAAAAATGATAGACATTGTTAATGGTAGGTACTATTAGTGGCGAAGGACCGACAAACGATTCAAAAGACCAAGGATTGGTCCTTCGGCGGTATAGTAAACTTCATTTTGAATATTTTATTGATGTTTGTTACGAAATATTGTAAAATAAAAATGTATTAGTGTTACGTTTTGTTTTTTTTTTAAGTTTTGCTTGTTAATGGTCTTGTGAATTTAGTAACGTCACTTTTGGTATATTTTTTTCTTGTGTTAACTGATAATAAACAAACTATTTTGGTACACAATACTTAAACGATTAAATTTCTTTCTATTAACTTTGATGGAGCATGTCCTAAGAAAGGATGAACAAAAAAGTTAAAATCTAGTTTCCAATTAAATAATTAAACTTTATTCTATGACTAGCTGCTGCTCGCGGCTTGGGTGACGTTTATAGCGATGAAGGATAAAAGTAGACTATGTGTTAATCCAAGTTGTCAGCTACCTCCAAACCTAATTTCACCGAAATCAAACCACCCGTTCAGGCAATAAACTTACACATACATTTCCGCAGTTAAAATATTAGTAAAATTCTTAAAAAAGGTGCTTTTCAGGTAGTTTCAAGGGATTAAATGAGATTATTATAACAAATTCCTATTTTCTGTTATTTCATTGAAATGTCTAAAGCCGATTATGTTTTAAAAACACCATAATAACTGTAATAATACCGTGAATTTTATCTGTAGGCTTAGTAAGTTAGTTTTAAAGTACTTTTTTAATCTTTTATCTAGGATTTTTTTTCTACACGTATTTTTTTAAATTTTTTATCAATAGATTCCATTTTAGTCTTTATTGGACATGAAATGACTTAACGAAGAGACATTTATAACAAATGGATATTTTTTTTTTACATTTCCGATTTTGTCACACGGCTAGTTTACTTTTCCAATAAATTATTCAATAACGAAAAATATATTTAATATGATGTTGAATAAATTGTATTTACTAGCCTTTTCAAACTATTTAAATCATACAATTCATTTCAAATGTAATAATATTAAATATTAATAAAATTATTTCATTCATTTCTGTTTTTTAGAAATATAATGTTACATAATTAAAATTGCAAATACTTTTATTATAAATTACCTTCGTTATTTAATGCGTATTGTGTTTTAAAGTAATTTAAAATTTAAATTATGTATAAATTAATTTTGATATCTCAGTTAAATCAGTTAAATTGCACATCATCTATGTTTTTATAAATGCCTGTATATTTATTACACAATAATTTTATTTATATGGAAATGTATTTTTCATCCATTTTGTATAAAACCAGTATAAATAATTTTTAATTCAAATGGGAATTTTGTTGAACATCGTATCTATGGTTAAAAAAGGACCTGGGTCATAGTTTAAAACCGGTTAAATGCGAGTGCGATATTTAATTTTCTTAATAAAATTTGTAATTGAATAATATTTTATAAATAATCTAAAGAAAAACTAATCGGATCAGCAATCAACAAAGTGAGTTTCTTCTCTCACAGCAAAAGCACTTAAGAAGCGGTGAAGGGTGGGCGAAACTGGGTGCTGTCCAATGTAACCTGACCTTCAAAAAGTGCTACTTAGTAGCCTAATTTGAATAAATGAATTTTGATTTTGATTTTGAATCTTTGTCATCTAACAAATATACTATCGTAATACCAGTTGCTTGAGCCTCTCTTTTTTATATTTGTTTTTGAAAATAACAACAGAACCAGGGACTGAAAGGGGTTACGGTATAAGGTTACGCTACCGGTATAAAATAAGTGTACCTTAAAAAAATAAAAGTAAGGGTATACCGCTATTTAACCTTTATGCGATATCGGTACCGAAAAATATAGCGTTGACAGTTGCGGGACGTGGGCGAGGGGTGCGAGGCACCGAAAAGGGTGGTCAAGGCCAAGGCACGACCGTGCGCACCGGCAACAATCCTGTTTTCTTCGTCTTTCCGTCTCTTTCATACTTTTATTTAGTAACGGCTAGGTACTGCTAGCGAAATATACCTTTTTATATTGGTACCCAAAAATTAAGGTACCGAAATAAAATTAGGTATCCAAATATAGCGGTAACTATTTTTTTACGGTATGACGTCATACCGTTATTTAAACATACCGTAATTTTCGGGTTATTCAGTCCCTGAACAGAACTACAATACCTTGGAAACTTTCAACATTGTTACTGTCCGTCTGTCTTTTCGTCTCACCACAAGGACGGGACAGACGGAAAGATAAAATACCGAATACTGTTTCTGTATAATAATACTTAAATGAACAATACCTAAACTAAATATCGGTGGTTTATACTTCAATCATACGTTTATTTAGAATCTAGTCTAGCCTAGTCCTCCAGCCCACAAGTCTAGCACATAGTATAAGTATTACATCATCAGACATATCATATATATTATACATTTGTCGGTTTTCCTCGCAAACACGGGTTATCGAATCACCTCAGCTATCATTCGCGATTATCATGTTATTTCTTATCTTCAAAATGGCGACTGTTCAGCATAACGTTCTTATTAAACGTTTTGAATTTTGCGGTCCTTTTTTTTTAAGAATTATAGAGCTTTGGCCTGAGTGAGGACTCTTGTTTCTTAATTATTATTATTACTTATAAGTCGAAATATGGGGTTAAACTTCTGTGCAGATTTTGAGAACTTCAACTGACTATAGTTATTTTAAATTTAGAAAAAGTACGTATTAATATTTTGTTTTTAAAAATTGATTTGCTATTTGTGATTTATTAAATACTGTGGTATCAAAATATAATAGTTAAGCAATAGAATAATAGTAATATTCTACTAGATTTTGTAAGTTTAATTGACTTAGCATTTCAATTTAACGGAAGCGATAGAATTTGTTTAAATTGATGCTTGTTTACTTTTTCTTAAATATTTTGTTTTATTTGTTTCAAACAATTTTGCAGCGTTTTATTAAATAATCCAATGTACCATAGCCCGTGTATTTAGTCAAAATTCTAGTAATCAAACGATGTTAATGTAGTTTTTAATAACTATAGATTGTATTTAATTTAACATCTATTTGAAAATGATATACAAAGGGCAGAGCGACATTTGTTTTATCTAAAAGTTGAACAGCTGCAACTAAACACATAAACATTTTATCAAAATGTTTTGATAACGTCTTGCTTGTATTGTAGTGTCCATATTTATTATCTCTTTTTACTTTTCCTTTCAATTTTGTAGCGAGTTGTATTCTTGTTGAGTTTTTCTTTTAATTGTATCATTACTCATATCATAATTGTTTTAACATCAAAAACGTACCACTGTCTTCAAAGAAAAGCTACTGAGGCAAACTGTAAAATTAAAAGCAAAACGCGGTTCATCCAGTCTAATTGTGAACTTAGTGCTTGTTTACATTTACTGAAAATAAGTTGTATTTTATATATGGTTTGGTTTAATTTTTTATTGAATATTTAAAAGAGAAATGCAGGAATGAGAATAATTCAACAGTTTTTGTTACTGAATAGAAAAAAATGTTTAATTTTTAACTGTCAACAAACTCATATTGTTTAGCTGTTTAAAAAGCTATGTTCGAATGTTTTTCCATTCATTTTATATGATAAAAGGCTTTCAGGATTATAAATAAAATGTCAATATTAATTTGTAACTTAAACGATGACTTTTAATACACTTTCCTCCTATGTTACATTCGTTTTGTACAAAAACAACGTATTTATGAAGTATACAACGTATTTCTATATTTTTAATTCGATCTCATACGATTATTATACACTAAAACAATTAAACACTAATAATAATATCAAAAATTACGTATTAACGAGATCTCTATAAATGGGAGATAAAATAAACAAAATGTACATGGATTGAATTCTGTTATGCACTAACTAAACGTAATTCAGATTCTCGGAATTTAGAAAGAGACAGCTTACTTGTAGAGTTCTCTTTCCAACTGCTTCTTTAGCCAAATGACATCTCTACGTTGTCAGAAAATGTATGAAAATGACAGACCTGTCATCAACCACGATCTGCTAGACAGAGATATTTTTTTGATAATCAAAAATTATATTTCAGAGTATATAAATAAAGTGTCCCTTTTTTAACACATCCACCTACGCACTTTAGATAAGAATGCAACCTAATTGAGAGTTCTCAAAATATAGTAACTTCAAAAATAGTTTTTACTTTGAAACTGGCATATTTATACACAAATAACACCATAAGTATATATGGTTGTCCTTCTTTCCCGCTGCATTTTAGAAAAAGACAGCAATACTCCAAACTTCGTTTAGTTAGTGAACAAAAGATTCACCAGAATAAACAGACTTAACAGTATGATATTAATGTATAATGAGTTTGGAAGCATAATCAGAATATTGTCAAGTCTTAAAATTGAATACAAGAAGTTACAGATTTGCCATTGTTTTGCAAAATAAACAACAAAAAGTTTCTTTGTTACGTAAGACGAAGAATTGGAGCAAAACAATTTCGTCACTGAATATTTTGGGTTTTTCTTACGTGGTTTCGAGACAAGATTTTACTTTAGATGTAAAGTTTATACAAAAAGTGTATTTCTAGTACTGTTTCCTTGAATTTAACATAAAACTGCATATACAGATAATATAAACTTGGTTTTTGAGGAACGATTGTTTTTAGAACAACATAATACGATCCTAAAAGATTTTTAAAAGAATCCACTTTTAAAACTCATTTCTAAAATTTCGGAAGTAGTTTTATCAGCTGATTTCATTATTTATTAGTTTTAAGAGCTTAAGATGAATGGATGAAATTCATCAGTATTCATCTCTCATCGCGTCAGACAAACAAAATGTATCTATGGACGCTTTCATAACCTCAAAATAGAACAACAAAAACAAATGGTCCTTTTATCCGAATAAACAAGGACCAGAAGTCAAATCAAACAAGTCAGATTAAGGATGTGGTGTTGCCATTTATTTTCATTCTCATTTTGGCAATAATCAATCTACAGATTTATTCATAAGGATACAATCAACAACAGTATAAAACCACACGATTGGCGTTAATCTGCCTTTCGACGTGAAAAATTAATAAAATTATCAATTCTGGTAAAAGGTTTTGTAAAAGCAATATTAAAATCGGCTTATCGCTTAACATACACACGTTTTTATACTTATTTGGAAGTACTCATTGTAAATCATATTTCATCTCCCAAATCACGCAACCATCACAAAATTATTCGTAAAAACCTAACGTTTAACAATTTCGATAGTTCCCTAAATTCACGAATAAGATCGAATTAAAAACATCGATAATTTGAAGAATGGCTAAATATCTACCTAACTAATGGAGCAAATTATTCTGATAAACCAGACCTTTTTAAAAATTACATAACTTCACACATTAACATGTTGGCGTTGCGTCATGTACCAGTTATAACAAACAACGGAATATAAAAAAGAAAACAGAAAACATTCAAAAAGGCCTGGCTCAACATTGCGACTAGGTATTGGGGCAACTTTCTCAAAGAAACTTAACCACAAAGTTGTCTTTTTGCAAAGTAACACAAACTGAAATCGACACAACAGATAACACAACTGACAGAGAAACAGACACATAAGAATGCAGCCCCATATCCTAAAACATAATTCGTTAGTTTAATATCTTAAAATTGGTTAATTCCTTTATTCACTGTCCAGAGTATACCTACAACCTTGGCGCTCCTTCACTACAACATGGCCGTCGCACTCACACTCGCGCGCACAGACACTACTGGTGTGTGTGTGGTCACCGCACATGCCACAGACCGAGGTTAAGTACACTAAGCCGAGGCAACTTCACGATGTGGTCCAAGCCTTGCGGAGTGATACACGTACAACCGTACAAGTCTATCGCTTTCAGATTCCGGAGGCCGTCCCCAAGCGCGCGCAGGCCCCTATCGGTGACCCTCGTGCACTGTCCTATATTTAGCGTTTCTAGCTGTGATAGCCTGGCGACCCGCTCCAGGCCCTCGTCGGTGAGGCGGCAGGCGCTGAGCGACAGCGAGCGCAGCCCCGACAGGCCCAGCGTGGCGTGCGACAGCGCCTCGTCACCGACCTTGTCGCAGAACGACACGTCCAGCGCCCGCAGCCGACCGCTCTCGGCCAGGTGCGCCACCCCCGCGTCCGACACGCCGTCGCAAGCCCTCAAGTTGATGTCCTCCAGGTGCGGCAGCCGAGCGAGATGCCTCAAGCCTGCATCCGTCACCGCCACGCAAAACGAAAGATTTATGGATTTAAGTTTAGGAAGACCTGTAGCTGCGTGCTTCAACGCTTCGTCCGTCAACCTTTGGCAGTCTTGTAGTCCCAAATTCTCCAGTTCCGGGGTCCCTCGCGCCTCGCCGCCGCCGCACAGATGCGCTATCCCCGCGTCGTTCACGTGCCAGCATGATCGTAAATTAAGGCGACGCAATTTCCTAAGTCCCCAGGCGATGAGCAACAGACCTGTATCTGTTATATTGCAACAGCCGCCTAGTTCTAACTCTTCTAAGTTTTTAAGTGATTGCGCTATTCTGCCGAGCGACGAATCGGTCACTTGTTTGCATAGTGAGAGATCTAACCTTCTTAAAGCTGGTAATTCAGCTGCAAACGCACTGGCCAGAGCAGCGTCGGTAACACTGTAGCACCCGCTGAGGGATAGGGATTCGAGTCCCGGAAGCGCGGCGACTGCATCCCTGAGTCCCCGGCGCAGCGACAGCACTTGTAACTTGCGCACTCCTCTCCTGGCCAGCGACGCGAACAGCACGGGCGCTGGTCTCCGCAGGTGCAGCGCGGCCTCCACTCCTCGCCACACAGAACGCCGGTCAGCTGCGTCTCTCCACGAGCGGGCAAACTTGCGCCGCGCGGCCTCTGTCCCGGACCGGCAGCCTCTCAAATATCAGAGCTAACAGTTCCGGGTACAACCTTGTGATGTGCGTTCCCTGTGGCTCCGGCGGCAACTCGGGCACGTGAGGCACGGGCAAGTGCGGCCGATGTAGTCTGTAAGGCGCACTGCGTTGTTTTCTTCTGTTCGTACTGGGCTCCCTCAGTTCGGTGAGTCCGAGCCGCTCGTCCCGCCAGGACATCACTTCCTCCGTCCACGCACTCATAGCGGCGTCACTGCACACTATAACATGTCACGATGCATCGGACCGGTTTTCGGTGAAACTCGTGTAGTGGTGGGAGCGCGCGGCGTGCGTCCGTCCGGCGCGGCTGGTCCTCGTGCACTGTCGCTGGCAGCGCCCGCCCCGCGCGGCGCCCCGCGCCCGCCCGAGCGCGGCGATTGGTCGCGGTCGCCGGCACGTGACGCGCGTCGTATCGATTCGGAGGCTCTGCGGCGGCATTTTTAAGTTGGCGAGCCGAGAGCCCGCCTTCGCCCCGCGCGGCCCGCGACGCCCGCGCTCTATACCAGACACACGCGCAGATGTTACAAGAATTTACTTTATACCTATTACATGTCTGCACAGATTTGTCAATACACATTAAGTACGTTTCCAAGGAGGTTACTAATTAGTACTTCGAATTTACAAACGGACTTTATAACCTCAACGTCCATTTACTTAATCATGATGAGGTTGCTAATTATTACATAAACTTGAATTTCTGTTTTGTCGAAAACCTATTTATGCTTATATTTATTTAGTTTATTTTCACGATAAATCTTTTCAAGGTTGACATATTTATTTTGGTTATAACTCAAAACTTAAAACTGTTTTTTATCTAACGGTAATCTTACTAAGAACGTAGTGGTATTTTATAAAGACCACGCTTAGTAGATTTTAGTATGGAAACAGTGTTTGTCACTCATAAACCTTGGAAGCTATATTTATCCTTATGACACGACATAACAAACTCGACATTTTCGCGAGACAAAATAGTCATCATGTAGTTTATTTTTTATTTAAGACAACACCAAGAGTGCGATTTGTCCTAAAATGTAAACTGTTTAAATAAAATCATGATTTCCTCTGAGATCTTCTTTGGTTTAGGCATAATATACCAGACATTCGAATTATGAAATCTTTGTCAGTAGTGATAAGGCGGCAAAACAACTCGGCGCGACGTATATTTTCGTTCGCGGTGCACTTGCCGACGACTTGCGACCATTATAAAAAGACCCCTGTCAACTGCTATGTCGTTCCTTATTCCGTACACTTAAGAAATCCCCCATATTGTGACATAGGCCAGGATAAATTGGTTTTTTGATAACACCAGCCAACTATTACAAGGGCGACCGGTTGCGAGCGTTCCAAATATGAATTTCGAATTGAAACGTGTTCCAGAATGGAACGCGAGCAAGTTGGCGAGTTGACCGAACAGTTTAGAAAATTAACGGGGCGGGTTTTGGTCCTTGTTTCAAATAAAGAATCGGTCCTTTCAAACTTTTTCTCACTTTACTTCGGACCGTGGTCTTTTGAACATCGTACTATTAAACTTTATAATCTGTGAATATTTTTTAAAGCTGTTAACTTGATTAACTGAATTATTAAAATGGTTATTGGTAATAATTTCATCCGTTATGATGCAAACTGATCGAACTAAGTCGATCGTGGGAAATGTTTTCACTGTTCCATTGCTGGCTTACTTACAACCGGAAATACGAGGTTGTCCCTTATAAACTACTGTTATTTCTATGAAACGATGCATCTGCTAAAGTTATACTAAGATCAGTAAGTTATGGACAGATAAAATTTGAAAGATTTATTAGTTATGTGATACTTTTCAATGAATTAAAAATGAAGAATGTTTTCTTAATTTTATTTTAGGTGCTAGTCTTTTGATACAAAGTTGAAGACCAAAAGACCAGAATTTGTAGTCCTCAACAGCGTAACTGAGAAGTTTATCTGCACTAGATTTTACTAGTTTTCAGTCTAGAACTTTGTTCAATGTTAAAGTTCCGTGTTTTTCGAAATGCTCTTAAAAGCCTATTCTCGTACAAAATCGCTTTTCAGTTTGCAATATTTTGTTCTAGACAGTGTTTATATGGAGTTAGATGTTAAGTTTATTTCCCAGTTTTCCTGTCCAAGTAATATTACGAATTTGTCTTATTTGTAAAGTTTCTTGCCTATTCTCTAAAAATGAATTCTCTAGAAATGCAGTTTGGGAAACGAGACCATTAAACAAGTCGTTACTATAACGTATCTGAAGTAGAGAAGTTTCGTTTTAAATAAAAATATTTTTGAACTTAAGATTTTGTATTTCAGCTTTTTCAAATTCTTTTGTAAAAAAAAATAGTACTTAAATTTTTTTCTGAATGAAAGAAGAGAGAACTTTTTACTTTCTTGATTAATATTGTTTTTATCATCCACATACTTTCCTCCATTTATAAACTCAAAGATTAAAACTTTCAACCACTCAATTCTTTCACTTAAATCAAAACTAACAGTACTATTTTAAAAACATAAGACATATTCCAAGACTTCTTTAAAATCCTCTTGTTAACAACAAGCCGATGTCTGACATCCGGATAAGGGCTATAAGAACAAGCATAACTTATCGAGTTTTGCTCAGTATTTAAGGAGTAATTTCGTTATTGTCGACAAGACATTAATTGGACCTTAATACTAGATCTCGAAACGCCCTTAAGGTACTTAAAGGTATGTGTGTGTGATACAGGATGTTAATTGTTGTTGGCCTGTGAACGACAATTATTATCCGTCCTGTATAAAGATATATTATTGGGGTGAGTAAGAAAGATGCCACTCTACGTTCTGTATAGCGCTGTCACTTTTACACAACTGCCATAATATTATTGAGATTTATTATTTACTGTGTGAAGTATTGTCTTATGTAGATTGGATTAAAAAACCTCTATTTCTATAGAGTTTTGTGTATCTTTAGTTACATATATTTTTTATCGTTTTGAATAATAAATAAAAACTTGCAGTGCCTAAACGAAATAGTTTTAATAGTACAAAATCGTATAATTTATATAGAGAGCTAAAAAGTTAACAAATGGAAGCCTATCATTATTTTTTTAATAATAATAGAGCGGCAGAAATAGTGGAATAATGGAAGAAAGGCCTTCGCAGTGGAAAAAGAATATCTAAAAAGAATTTTGTTTTTTTATAAACTTTTACGAAGTCAATTCGTATGATACATAAAAAACACCTATTTTCTAAATAATTGATAGATTTTTAAGAACTCTATCTTCTAAGGACCCCTAATTTACATGTCTGCCTCAAGTTTTTAATTCTAGTATAGTTTCCATCGCCCGCAGCTACACCTATGCTATGCAAATTAGCAATTTAAAACTATTGTACCTAATTACATAGACAACATTGTAAGATTGAACACTAAAATTATAGAGAGTATTGGTTTCAAGTCCGAAGCGTTTACGCAAAACATTATGTGAGAACTAGACTAGGTAATAATATGTTGGAGAAAGAAGTATCAATGTCTTGAGTTGGAAGATTAAAATGTTGACTTTTTCATAAAAAAAAATTGTGTGATAAAGTCGAGGCGGACTTTCGGGTCCTTCATGCCGATACGACGACTGGCCGGCTCCTGTTGGCCCGGCGTTGGAAAATTGCTTAAAATTATAGGAATAGTGAAAATTAATAAAATTACCATTCGTTCATCGGCCGGCCATTGTAAACAGCAGAATTAGGGCCCTGGGCCCCAATTCTGTTATTACAATGGCCGATGAATGATATAAATGACATAATATAATAACAAATAATTCAGTTCGAAATTTGTTATTGAACTGGTCTTTTTAACTTCATGTTGTGGACCTAAGGACTTCAATGTACTTAAAAATTTACGAGAAAAAAATACCACGTGTTATAAACTGTTACTTTGTTGCATAGTTTTAGTTTTATAAGAACCGAAGGACATGGCTTCTTACCACAAGTGCCAAAAAATAGCGTATTGTGATTGTAGGTTATCAGAATAATTATATAGATATGTAAGTATATCTACATGTAAATGATTAAATGAGTTTCTTAACTGACTACATACCATAATTTATTCTACTATATCACCATAATTGATTACCGAAATTAATGGTAACTTTTTTAAACCATTACAATATTTATAATTGATTACTATACCTAGCACTTTAGCGAAAAGAATACAGCTTACATATTTCTCTTAATTTCAAAGATTTTTAAACTTGCATTTCAGATATTTGAAACATACCTTAAGTAAGTTCGAAAATTTTCGAATTAAAATCGATTGCAACATACCAATATAAGGTAACCATTGTAAAGAGTACCTCAGAGTCTTGTAACTGTGTATTTGTGTATTCAGCGTGTGAATAAGGGCCTATTTAGACGATACGAGACAAATCGTGTAAGTTGTAATACATTGCTGGCGATCATATGTCACGCTAGATACCCGAGCTGCGGGCTGCACAATGTATGTAACTTGTAAGATATTCTCGCATCGGTCTAAATGGGCCCTAAGGTTGTTTTTGTAAGAAGGTACCATTTTTTGCGGCTTTTTGCCGCCTACCTGCGATGGCATATGGTTAAGGATGCAGTAACACGATATTTTTAATATTCAATATTTTAGAAATGCATAGAGAGATTATTTTTGAAGTTAATGTTTGTTTCAAGGCACTAGTAGCCGATGTGATTCTTAGAGAAAGTTTTTGAGAGTGTTATTGTTGGTAGTTCACCTCTTAAATGTCTGAGCCACTATTGATAAGATGTTTTGGAATTTACTTACAGGTACCGAATAAAACCAAATTTAATGCAGGAGCGCGAGCCAATACAGCTAATGAATTATCACAATATTCTGAGTCTAGAACTATTAAAAGATAACTATTAGATACAAATGTACTAAGGCCCATGACGTGAAATATTCTTAATGAGGATTAAACATGGCGACTTTTCTAAAAAGCGATAGAAAAACCTAAATCTAAGTTTCGTTAAAACGAAAAGAATTTTGAAAGTATAAAAGGATTTTATTTCTACTTTTCTACTAATAGCCGAGCGGCGGGATCGCCAGACATATACGGACTTCGCCAAGTCCTTTTTTAAAAAGCTCCGGAGCTATTTGTGGACTTTAACTAGTCTGGACTTTAACGTTAGCGCATCATTGGGCTGATTGCATTCCCAGTGTGAGAATTTAATTTGAATGTAAGCTTCTTTACTCTGTTTAGTAGCTATTAGTAAATTAGTTAATTAATAAAAGATCAAAAAATGCGTATTATGGTTTAATTTTTGGATTAATATCTAATAAGTAGTAACTAAACTATAAGTATATCTTTTATCTAGGTGGAGTTTGTTGACTAGCAAGTTCATTTTATAATGATTACCTAAACAATTAACAAAAGTGAAGTATACACGATGCACTTTTTAATATTTGCTAGACAAAAACCTAAACAAAAAATTACCTACTTTTTGCTAAATATTTCTTTCAGTTCTTGTTATTTTATTGTTCCTGTATACTATGACAATATAAACAGTTTACACTTCCTCATCCTTATTGTTATATTTGTAAACAACATCTACTTATTCTCATCAACTATTGAATTCACACAGAACTTTTGGTTACTGCCATCTAGTGGCAAGTGGACAAAATGACTTTCAGATTACAGCGCCATCTAGTGTTCAGTAGATAATACAGAAACCTTGGTCGGTCACTTATTTGGTTGCACAATACTTTCAAAAGATGGCGTTACCTGAGAAGTTTCGTTATTCTATATAAAAAAACATGCAAGAAAAATATTCTTTAACATGAAATAAAAGATAATGTAACTTTTAAGTCACACTTTTCTGTAAGTATTTTGCAAGCTTTGTAGTTTATACTTAATTGTTTTTATAACACTTGACAAAAAATGTTATAATAATTAGTTGAACCGTACAACACCGATGCATTGAATAACAGTTATCGAAATAATTGTAATCTTAAATTAAAACTATCCTATCTTAAAACAATTCCAAACTCCATTTATGTGGTTTAAAAATAAAACTAAGAACCTAGAACGTGCTTCAAAATAAGTATGAATAAATACATACATAGTAAGTAAGTATTATGATTTGATAACTGCATCTAACGAGAGGCTCGAGTGCGCATGCGCGTACAACGTCAAGTGCTGGACAGGGGCGAATTGGATGAAATATTTCTGACAAGATTTAATTAATTGTTTTAGGAATAATTTCTGATTTTACATACGCTTATGTGCGATGTTATCCAATGATTATAGTTTTTGCCTACGGATACTTTTTCCAGTTATTCAGTATTCAGATTCGATAAATAATATGTGCATACTGTATATTATTATATACTATTTAAGTGTATCGCCAATTTTTAAACAAATTATGTTTGTAATCATTTTTTTGTTTATTCTTAATGAGCTTCCAGTCAATGTTTGGTCTTGGAAAGTCTCTTATTTTCCTGTCCGAAAAACCGTGTCCAATAGATATAATTTCGTTAATATCATACAAAGTTTATGTGACATAATATTTTCTGTGTCCCACTAGTTATCGTTAAGGATTGTCTTCTTTTTCAAGTCAAGTCAAGGTCTTTTTTGTCCCTTTTGCAGTATGAAGTCAGGCGCGGGGCGGACTCAAGTGCGGTGACTGGCCCGCAGCGCATCGCGTCAATTCGCGTCATAGCCGTCAGTGGTTGTAATTCGTTCTTTGCTGCAGCTGCCTGCACGTCAAGACGAGGAGTACGCGCAATTAATTGGCGTTTTATTTTACGATGCGCAAAGCGATCCCCACTCTTCCGCCAAGCGCTCAAGATCCATGCCGGTAACTGTACCTCTATTAAAACCCTATCCAAGTCCCTCTCTGTACATTTCATCTCCACTTCTTGATAGTAAGTAAACATTTAACATCATAACGATTAGAAGTTTATAGCAAACAGTTTGTGAGGTAACAGACTTGTTCTAATGCTGACAGATGCAATAATAAATACAATGAGAAAATTCCTTTTACTGTAGTCAGAATGTGGTTGTAATTATTCATTACCTTACGGGGAAAACTCTCGTTTCTACAATTGCAACGGTACCTACCTAATGCTAAAGTAAACTTTAATTAAACTATTTTTGCTCGCAATTTTGGCATGTTTGGTTTCGCATCTTTTCAATCTCTAAGTTGAAAAATAAATGTGAGATTTTTGCAACCTAATTCTTCTACATTTAT
>NW_020800144.1:0-16222 GCF_003590095.1 Trichoplusia ni
GGAGTTGAGCAGACCCCGGAATCGACTTTCAAGGGGCCCCAGTGCCAGCGCAAGAGCGCGCGCCGGCACTCCGTCGGGGCCCGGGGCGGTCTTTTTAGGGCGAAGGCGAGCGATGGACGCCTCCAGTTCCCCCTCCGTGATCACCTCCAGTGGCTCCGGCGCCTGAGGCGCGACCACCACTGGAGGGAGGATGTCTGTCCGGGTGGAAACAAGGACGAACGACGACGTGGAGCAGCTGGGCCTCCATGGTCTCCGTGATCGGGGGCCCGGCGGCGCGGAGCTTGTTCCGCGCCATGAGGTACGGGCGCCCCCACGGATCCCTGCTGAGGTCCTCCAGCATCTCCTGCCTTGCTCCTTCCTTGGCCTGTAAAATGGCCAGGCGGAGATTGCTCCTCGTCGTACGGTAGGCCTCATACAGCGAGGCCTCCCTCGTCTCGTCCCTGTCCGGTCTTCGGGCGTGCCTGGAGCGGTAGCGGGTGTGGCCCGCTTTGCTCCCAAGCACGCCTCTCGGAGAGCTGCGATCTCGGGCGACCACCAGTAAACTGACCGGCGGTTCGGCCGCCCGCGGACGCGAGGCATCGCGGTGTCGCACACTAAAGTTATGGTGCGACGGAAGCGCTCTGCCTCGTCGTCGATTGAGCGGCCTGAGACCGCCGGCGTGGACCAGTCGGCCACAATGGCCGCCTCGATCAGCAGCTCTCTGTCCATCCTTTGTAGGGCCCATCGTGGGCTTCCCGAGTCCGGTGTAAAGCGCCGGATCCCGGGTCCCCCAGGAGTGGAAACGCTGAATCGAATGTATCGGTGATCCGATAGCGTCTCCACCTCCTCGACGCGCCAATCGCGAACGCGCTCCGCAATAGACGGAGCGCAAAACGACACGTCGACGATGGACCCTCCGTTCTGCCGTACGCAGGTGTGGACCCTGCCCCTATTCAGCAGGGCAAGGTCCAATCCAAGGGCCCACTCCTCCAATAGTTCCCCGCGCCGGTCGGTTGCCGGTTCCCCCCACGCCGTGCTCTTAGCGTTGAGGTCACCGAGCACGATGACCGGGCGAGGCGACAGCGTCCGAACAAGGGCCTCGAGCTCGGCCAAAAACGACTCGAACTCAGCCAGACCCCTGTTCGGCGAGAAGTAGGCCCCCACGACTGCGTACGGCCCCCAGACGACGACGACATATCCGAGCCCCTGCGTACAATATGCAGGGGCGGGAGTCGCGCCCAAGGCGCTTATGATGGCGACGGAGCCGTCGAGGTCCCCGCCCAATTGGGCGAGAGGCAACATAATATGGCTCCGCCGCCACTGCAATATCGATGCCCCACTGCGCCAGCGACTGAAGGAAAAGATCCTGTGCGCCGGCGCAGTGGTTCAGGTTCCCCTGGAGGAGGAAGTGTGGACGGACGTTATCCATTACTGGTCGTCCATCCGTTCCTCCTCACAGGGGCGCGCCTGTGATGTGACCGCATTGGGCACTTTCCCCAATGCGGCCATTTGCTTTCTTATAAGGGCCGGGGGAGCACATCCCCGGCTGCCCATTTGGTGGGCGGCACCGCGGCCGAGCTCGGCACATATGGCGCACCTGGCCGGCTCTCTTGCACTCCGCCGCCTTGTGCCCGGGCATCGCGCAGCGGTAACATAACCCGCTGCGGTCCGCAGGGCACATGCACACCGGCCTTGTGTGGCCGAGTGCTAGGCAGCGGTAGCACTTAAGTGGTCGTGCCTCCAGCTGCACGACCGTTGCCGAGCTCCACCCACCAGGAACTTTTGTGTCTTGGTGGTAACCAGCCGCGGCACCGCCTCCAATGGGCATTTCAGCACGGCGCTGAATTTTTGACCGGGCTTGGCCTCAGGTCCCCACTTAATGTTGTCGGCGCGCACTGGACTCTGGCGCGCGGCGACGTCACGGATCTCCTCCTTGGTGACGGAGTCATCCAGGTTTGACACCCGGAGCTCCGCACACCTGACGGGTCTGGTGACCCTGACGTCACCGTCGTAGATGGCCTCGAGTTTCTTGGCCATCTCGTCAGCCGCCTCCCGACCGACATTCTTCGGGAGCTGAAGCACCCGAGCCCCGGTCTGCGCCTTCCTTATGCGGATGGGGTCCACCGCCATGTCGATCCCCATCGCATTAAGGTCGACCCCAGCCCTCGCCTTGGTGAGCACCGTGGCGTATGTGAGGCCTTCCCTCTCCGCCTCTGGTGTTATGGTTAACACCACGGCGGCGGTGCGGGCGAGGCGTCTCTGGCGCTGCGCACGCTTGCGCCGTTGCTTGCCAGAGACAGCCTTCGGCCCCCCCTTCTTCTTTTGAGGAGGGGCTTCCTTCCTCCTCTCGGGCTGAGCCTTGGGGCGCTCCGGCGCCTTCGGCTTCGGCGGTTTCTTTTTCTTGGAGACCGTGGTCCACCCTTCGTCCACGGCCTCGGATGTGCTCGCAACCGGCGCCTCTTCCGGCGCCGGAACCAGAGCCGGCGCCGGTTGCGCGACCGTCTTAGCCTTCCCCTTCGCCGGTTTAGGATCCGGCGTTGGGGTTGGCTTCGGCGCCAGTCGCTGCACCGGTCTCGGCGCCGGCTTCGGCGCCGTCTTTGGCGCCGTCTTTGACGCCGGCTTCGGGGCCGGGGCCGCCTTTAGCACCTGGTTATAGGCGGGTTTGGGGCCACGGCCCGTCGCCTCCGCCTCCGGGCGCCTTCCGTCCGCCGCCAAGGCGGCGCAGAATCGGCTCTGGCGGGAGCCTGCTGTTAGCCCCGCCAGTTTGGCGTCCATCATGGTCCCTACGGACACCATGATGGCGCGCTGCATAGCTTCGAAGTCGAGGGCTGCTGGGGCCGTCCGCTTTTCGACGGACTGAATCTTGCCCCGCAGCTCCTCGAGCTCCCGGCTTAGCCTGGCGTTTTCCGCCAGCAGCCCCTCCGTCCGGTGGACTTTGTCAGGGCGCGGACACCGCCCTGAATATTTTCCACCGCGTCCTTAAGCCTTTTGATTAGGCAACCCTTTATATTTTTGGAGGTACGTGCTACCTCCAGGATTGCCATAAGGCTGTCGTCGATGGATTCCTTCGCCGATGAGGGGTCGAGCGGCTGCAGTCCGGAACTCATCAGGTCCCGGACCGCCGCCCTGGCATCCCTCCTCTGCCGTTCCTCTTCCACCTTGTCGTCGAGCGTATCGGACGACTGCGCCGACTCCGCGGCGAGCCTCCGATACCCTCCTCTGCCTATGCAGGCCGACGTATCGCCCGTGGGTGACGCAACCGCGGGACCGTGTTGACGAGGCTATGGACGCCTCGCTCTCACAGTCTGAAGCGGCGTACGCCCCCACAGACATCCTGTCCGCGAAGCATCCCGTCTGGGACGCTTCCGTCCGACCTCCCCGAGGAGCTGTCGCGTGAGTGACAAGTCGGCTCCCACTCCCTCCTGGGGCGAGGCGATGCGCTCGAGCACCACCCGAGGCGACCTCGCCACCAAATCATCAGCTAGACTCAGTCTACTGCTAGACCGAGTCGCCCTCCTTCCTTCGACCTCCTCTCATCTTTTGGGTTTTGAAATTATCCATGTAATCCCACGAGTATGGGGGATAGGGTCGTCGTCCCCGGCCAGTGCCCCCTGTAGCCGGGGAAGGTCTAGGAGTAACCCTCCGAGGTGCGACATGTACCCCGTCGGGGGTTAACGCTCGTGACTGGTCTCCCACCAGCCATTCATCCCCTCGCCGCGTTATCCAATAGCTTGGATTGGGGGTTTTTTATAGAGGTTTTCCGTCCTCGCGGTCCAACCGGTAAAGGTCAGACCCCCGTTCCTGCGTAAGTCCACCCCTGACCTCGCTGCAGGTTTACGGTCTGGCCGACGGTGGCCTTTACAAGACCGCGTCCGGAGGCAGTGCAAGTGCACACCGGACCCGTCGCCCATCTCCGACTCCCCGCCCGCCGCCGCTACCCGGAATAAGCCCAGGACGCCGACGGGCTGCGACATCCAGCAAGCTGTGAACACTCACTGGACTCGCCCTACACCACGCCCGCTGCCGCTACTCGGAGTACGTCCGAGACGCCAGCGAACGCCCACCACGCGAAGGCCGAACAACAACGACCCCCGCCAGTCTAACCCACAGGCTGTGGGAAGACATCCCCGCCCGCCGCCGCTACCCGGAATGAGTCCAGGACGCCGGCGGGCTGCGGAGTCCAGCAAGCAGTTGACACTCACTGGACTCGCCCTCCTCCCGACCTTCGGCCAACAAACAATGGCCGAAGTCCCCCTTCGCTCGAGCTCCACCGAACCACCCCTCGCTTGAGGAGGGCGAGAGCGAGCGTGTCCGGCCAGCAGTTGACACTGGCCGGACCGGCAGAAATTCGCCACGCACAACAATTGCCCCAAGTCGCGAGACGATTGTTATGCGTGCCCAGGGTGCACCGGCCCAACGACTGCTCTTCCCCCCGGACGTATCCGTAAGGGACCAGCAGCCGCCAGGCACACGAGGAGGTTTTCTGCCCTGCACCCCTCCCTGCACCCCAACCTAACCTAACCTAACCTAACCTAACCTAACCTAACCTAACCTAACCTAACCTAACCTAACCTGGGTAGTGAGGTGTTTGCCTACCCCGTGCACCGCCTCAGAGGCGCGCGCCGACACTCGCTCGCGCCTCCGCCTCGGGTCCATGGAATAGGGGGCGGGGGGCTTCCCCGAGTCCCGCGCCCCTGGACCCATTCATGGGGGGCTGGAAGAGGGCGTTGTCCGCCCTCCTCCTACGCCCGGTGCGCTTTCTGCGGCCGGGGAAGGGAGTCGAGATCTCCCTCTCCCGCTCCGCAGCTTCCTTCTGCGACATCACGTCCTCGCAGAAGGACACCACCGCGTCCCACGACTCTGCGCTACCGACCATCTTCCGCACTACGGCCGGCAGCGACAGATCGCCTCCTACTTCGTTTGTGAGGACACGGCGCTGCTCCTCCCAAGCCGCACACTCGGCGAGAGTGTGTTGCGCCGTGTCCTCCCCGCAATGGACGCAGTGGTGGCACCGAGCGTCCGGCTCCCTGTTTATGCGACACAGGTACTTGCCGAAGCAACCGTGCCCCGACAGCACCTGCGTCACCCTGAACGACAGGGAGCCGTGCCTTCTCCCGAGCCAGTCGTCGAGCACTGGCCGGATCGCCTCGACGGTTGCGAGGCCGGCGGCAGGGCGCAGAAGCCTTTGCCGCCATTCCGCCACCAAGACCTGACGGAGCTCAGCTCGGCGCAGTGCGATCTGTCGCTGCGCCGGCCTCGAGCCCCGTGCCCGCTCTTCCTCGCGCCATCGGTACAACGACGCGAGTACTTTCGCCTCCAGGTCCCAGGGCGGGGATCCGGCCAGTACGCAAGCCGCCTCGTAGGAGATCGTGCGGTACCCGCGGACGACTCTGACGGCCATCGCCCTCTGCGGTTTACGCAGAATGGCGAATGTGCCGGCCGTCAGGTCCATCGCCCACACAGGGGCCCCATACAGGGCCATGGACCGCACGATTCCCACGTACAACCGCCTACAGGCGGTGCTCGGGCCCCCCATGTTGGGAAGCAGCGTTGAAAGCGCGCCCGCCGCGCCCATCAGCTTGGGCGCCAGGCGCCGGAAGTGAAACCTAACCTAACCTAACCTAACCTAACCTAACCTAACCCAGTCGCGCGCCAACCGCCAGAGCGTAAACAAACGAACTAAGTCGCTCCGCGTTCGAAAAATCTAAGTGTTGGTGTTTTTGTTACGGATTTCAGTGAAAGTGGTGTCAAAAGAAGCGCGTTGTGACAAGGAACCCAATTGTGAAAACCGCGAAACCCGGAGACGTCCCGTTCAAGCACAATCACGAAAAAACGGGAATAATCACGTGCCAAAAACACAAAGTCGCGTGCGCCGCCGAATTTTGAGTGGCACGGTATACTTTTTATAACACGGATTGGAAGGCCTACCACCCATACACCTTCCACCAAAATTCCAGATTTTTCCCGTCAAAATTGACGAAGTTAACAAGGAATAAGGGTTTCTAACCTCAATACGCGCCCCCACTTCCCGTGGAGCCCGGACAACGCGACACACATCCAGAGATAGCGCAGGAAGCCCCCTTCCAGGAACCGTTTAGTGCTTCCCGAAATTCCACCCCAGACCGGAGAAACGGGACCTGGAAGAAAAAGTTTATCAAAGTTCAAGTTCTCGGTCGATTTATTCCGAAACAAGATCGGTACCCCCCCTAGTTTTTTAGTGTTTTGTGTAGCTTAGACCATCCAGAAGAAGTCTGCAAAATTTTAGATTTTTATCGGGACTGGTTACCGAGATATTAAATTTTTTTATTTGGGCGAGTCCATTTTCAACACCACGTGATTCCTGAAGGAGTGCCCGGATCGCAGTGAAACTAGTGCCAAAAGGAGCCTTAAGGTGCCAGAAGCCTCCCAAAATTTTTTGGGAATTTTCCGCACCACAGGAGAGCAGCTGGAGCCAAAACAACGCTATTTTGCGGTTATTGGTAACTCACCCCTAAATCTTGAAGCAATTCGACCCCAAACCGGAGGTCAAATAACTTCTTGGACGGCGCCGGGCGATTGCAGCATCCATCAGGAGTCCACCTACAAAAATCTAGATTTTTAAGTTAAGTAGTCTCTAAATTAATAAAATTTTCTATTCAAGTTAGATTAAAACTGCAACTGCACAAAACTTAAAAACCCTAATAACTCGGGAACGGGGGGTCGTAGACCAAATTTGACCATTTTTTCGGGGTCCTCCCCCTTATCTAACCCTATTTAGCGCTTCATATGACCGTAGTTTTAACCCCCAAGGACAATTTTTGGGGTGGACAGACATTGGAACTTTTCTAAGTCCAGCTGACAGAACATTTTTGTTCATCATAAACTTTATTTTAAATTTACTTTATATTAAGCTGCGAAACATTATATCTAGGGAGAAATTGTATTTAAATTTATTCTCTTTTGTTTTAATTGTAATTTAATATTTATTATTAAATATTTAATTTCGAAAAATTCTGGAAATTTATAACTAGTTTATTGAAATAAGAATTAATAACTGTGTATCAATAGGCTTTTATTAATTATTATTATTATTTTTTACTTTATCTCTTATAGAAGTTAAAATTTTAGTTTTATTTTATGGTACATTTCTTTCTGTTGTTGACTGTTTTATGGAAACGGTAGTCGTCGCATATTTTAAAAATTAATGGATAAATGTAAGTTAGAAAATTAAAAATAAAACATCCTCCCACAATTATTGTAAACACTAAGTTCCGAGGTCAACGAGAATTCTCTAAGTCTATGTAAACAAAAACACTTTTGTATTTTGAAACTTATAAATAATTAAATCACGATTAATTAGGGCCTTATCTTTTAAAATAACTTTAAACATAATAAACTTAATACTTTTAAAAAACAAATTTAAACTGTAATTAAAACAAGAATAATATTGGAAGTTTTATGAGCACATGAAGTGTTTCTCAAGTCAAAGTGAATAAAACTACTTTGTAATTTTGTACTTTCAACCTTATAAATAATTAGAACACCATTGAATTGAGTCCTTTTCTTTTGAAACAATTACTAACTTAATAGATTTGATATTTACAAAGAACTAATTTAGATTGCAACCTTAACAAAATTAACATCTTTATATGAAGCGTTCTTAGTCCATGTAAACAAAAATATTTTAGAATTTTTGCACTTTTTAAATTTATAATTAATTAAAACACCACTAATTGAGTCTCTTTATTTCAAATTAAACACTAATATAATAGATTTGACACTTCCCAGGAACAAACTTAGATTGTAAATTCAACAAGACTAACACTTATATGGGCACATAAAATTCTCTAAGTCCGTGTAAACAAAAATATTTTATTTTTGTTTTTACATTTTTAAGTTAAACAATTAAAACACCGCTTATTAAGTCCCTTTCTTATACAATAACTATTAATATAATATATTTGTTACTCCTAAAATACAAACCTAAATTAAACTAAAATAAGATTAATATTGGAGGTTTTGTGAGCACATGAAGTGTTTCTCAAGTCCAAGTGAATAAAACTACTTTGCATTTTTGCATTTTTAAATTTATAAATAATTAAAACACCATCAACTAAATCTTTTTCAGTTTAAATAATTACAAATATAATAGATTCGACTATTTTAAAAAACAAATTTAGATTGTAACTTCAACAAGATTAACATTTATATGGGCACAGGAAGGATTTCTGCTAAGTCCATGTAAACAAAAACATTTTTAAATTTTTAAAATTTTTTGCACTTTTAAACTTTATAAATAATTAAAACACCACCAACTAAATCTTTTTCAGTTTAAATAATTACAAATATAATAGATTCGACTATTTTAAAAAACAAATTTAGATTGTAACTTCAACAAGATTAACATTTATATGGGCACAGGAAGGATTTCTGCTAAGTCCACGTAAACAAAAACATTTTTAAATTTTTAAAATTTTTTGTATTTTTAAATTTTATAAATAATTAAAACACCATCAACTAAATCTTTTTCAGTTTAAATAATTACAAATATAATAGATTCGACTATTTTAAAAACAAATTTAGATTGTAACTTCAACAAGATTAACATTTATATGGGCACAGGAAGGATTTCTGCTAAGTCCACGTAAACAAAAACATTTTTAAATTTTTAAAATTTTTTGTATTTTTAAATTTTATAAATAATTAAAACACCATCAACTAAATCTTTTTCAGTTTAAATAATTACAAATATAATAGATTCGACTATTTTAAAAAACAAATTTAGATTGTAACTTCAACAAGATTAACATTTATATGGGCACGGGAGGGATTTCTTCTAAGTCCATGTAAACAAAACAATTTTAAATTTTTTGCATTTTTAAATTTTATAAATAATTAAAACACCATCAACTAAATCTTTTTCAGTTTAAATAATTACAAATATAATAGATTTGACTATTTTAAAAACAAATTTAGATTGTAACTTCAACAAGATTAACATTTATATGGGCACGGGAGGGATTTCTTCTAAGTCCATGTAAACAAAAACATTTTTAAATTTTTTTGCATTTTTAAATTTTATAAATAATTAAAACACCATCAACTAAATCTTTTTCAGTTTAAATAATTACAAATATAATAGATTTGACTATTTTAAAAATAAATTTAGATTGTAACTTCAACAAGATTAACATTTATATGGGCACGGGAGGGATTTCTTCTAAGTCCATGTAAACAAAAACATTTTTAAATTTTTTGCATTTTTAAATTTTATAAATAATTAAAACACCATCAACTAAATCTTTTTCAGTTTAAATAATTACAAATATAATAGATTTGACTATTTTAAAAATAAATTTAGATTGTAACTTCAACAAGATTAACATTTATATGGGCACGGGAGGGATTTCTTCTAAGTCCATGTAAACAAAAACATTTTTAAATTTTTAAAATTTTTTGCATTCTTAAATTTTATAAATAATTAAAACACCACTTATTAAGTCCTCTTCTTTTAAAATAACTATTAATATAAAACATTTGATACTTCTAAAAAACAAACCTAAATTAAAACTAAAACAAGATTAATATTGGAGGTTTTGTGAGCACATGAAGTGTTTCTCAAGCCCAAGTGAATAAAAACTACTTTGCATTTTTGTATTTTTAAATTTTATAAATAATTAAAACACCATTCATTAAGTCTTTTTCTCTTGAAATAATTACTAACTTAATAGATTTGATATTTATAAAAAACAAATTTAGATTGCAAGCTTAACAAAATTAACATCCTTATATGAAGAGTTCTTAGTCGATGTAAACAAAAATATTTTAGAATTTTTGCATTTTTTAAATTTATAACTAATTAAAATACCACTAATTGAGCCTTTTCTCTTGAAATAGACACTAATTTAATAGATTTGGCACTTTTAATTAACAAACTTAGATTGTAAATTCAACAAGACTAGCACTTGCATGGGCACAGAAAGTTTTCCAAATCAATGTAAACAAAAAACTATTTTGTAATTTTGATCTTTTAAAAATTTTAAATAATTAAAACACCGTTAATTGAGTCTCTTCCTCTTAAAATAATCACCAATATAATAAATTTGATACTTTTAATTAATAAATTTAAACTGTAACTTTAACAATACTAACACTTATATGGGCACATAAAACTTTCCAAGTCAATGTAAATAAAAAACAAATTTGTATTTTGCATTTTTAAACTTTCTAAATAACTAAATCACCAATAATAAACATTTTTTCTACCAAATTAATTATTAACATCATAGATTTGATACTATTAAAAAACAAAACTATTTGTCACCTAATTAGCATTCATACTTAAGCATTGACATATGAGAGTTCTCTAAGTCTCGGAACTATAGGCAAGGACAGTCACTTAACCACGACATTGAACAAATTGTAACTAGTCATCGCCTTCATTTACAAGACAAAAATTGTGTTAAATTGACTATTAAATAGAAACCTTATTGTCTGTTTGGGTTGAGTGAATATATTTTAAATAAATCTTATATTGACAGCCTCCATATACAAGGCAAAATACCATATTTTAACTAAATTGTAATTATTTTAAATTGTAAGTACCCAATTTATTCGACAGACTTATATTTTAAATTATTATACACCAATAGCAATAAGACTGGGTTTATTGACCCCAAAAGTAGATTAAGACAGAGTTTATTGACTCGTATTAGATTTAAGATTTTAAACTGACAATTATACTTAAATAAGAATACACTAATAGATTTTAAGACGGGTTCCTGACCCAATAAATTGTTGTTGCTCTTAATTTCCTATTTATCTTAATATTATTGTATTATTATAAGAATCTATTGACTCAAGTTATAACTAAGATTTTATTGACAATCTTATATACTTTTAAATTATTATACACCAATTGATTTAAGACTGGGTTTTTTGACCCCAAAGTAGATTAAGACAGATTTTATTGACTCATATTATACTTAAGATTTTAAACTGACAATTATACTTTAATTACAATACACTAATAGATTTTAAGACTGGTTCTTGTCCCTAGTAATTGTTATTGCTTAATATTCTATTTATTTGAACATTATACTATTATAACTATTATTCATTGTTACCTAACTGGTTGGCTATCGGGATAAGACAACATCTACTCGGCAACCATGTTTGTCACGGCCCGCTCACCACCCCGTAAGACCACCCAGAAGGGTGAAGTGGTCCCCCATGAAGATACAACCAAAATATCTACCAATAGCACCGGGGCCTCAACTTCAAAAGACGGTCAAGTGCGGAGGAGCGCCGGGGAGATTGAGCTGAGAATTACCTCGGCGAGATCACCACGAAGCTGCACAGCACAGACGAAACAGGTCGAGAAGCCCATCAACTCCCGAACTAAGGAAGCCCATCAAAAACCGGCACAAAAACTGGCCCCCACAATGGCAACCTCCTGTGCGGAAGCAAAGGGGAACGAACACACTGGTACAGAGAAGTCCTATGTCAGTAGGGTAAAGGAGGCACAGGCATGGCACCAGAAGGCCATGAAGAAAATGGACGAGAGTGGAAATCTCAGAAGGGATATTAAAGCTACAGTATTGGAGGCTCTCGAGAACATGGCTAGACTGGTGAAAGAAGCGGAGCTGGATAGGATATACGGAGAGGGGAAAAAGAAGGAGAAGAAAGAAACTATAAACAAGGAAACAACTAGTAACACAGCTGAAAACGAAGACAGAACAAATAAGAACATTAGGATCCAAGAAAATGAAGCGAGAATGATCGATCTGATGGAAGAAAACATGAAGCTCTTAAAGGAGAATCAGAAAGAGATGGAAGAACTGAAGAAAACAATACACAAAGCTGAAGGAAAAATGACAGAAGAAATGGAAGACAGAGAAGCGAAAGCAAATAAATATACAGATGAAATAAAAAAGATGACAGAAGAAATAGTAAAACAAAATGAAGAGAGGAGAACCTACGCTGGAGTGCTGGCCGGCCCATCCAGAGGGGGCACCGCAGGAGGCATGCTGACCACGCACACGGTCGTGGTTACCTCGCACGATGAGATGGATACAGGAGAACAGGTCCTAGAAAAGATAAGAACTGCAGTGAACGCAAAGGAAGAAGGTATTAGAATAGATAAGATCAGAAAAGGAAAAGATAGAAAAGTTATTATCGGCTGTGAAACAAAGGAAGAGATAGGTAGAGTGAAGGAGAGGATAGAGAGAGCGGGCACAAACCTTACAGTGGAGGAGGTCGCTAACAAGGATCCTCTGATCATCCTGAAGGAAGTGCTAAAAGTAAATACGAACGAAGACGTCCTCAAAGGCCTTAGAAAGCAAAACGGACACCTCCTAAAGGGACTGAAGGACGAGGACGATAGGATAGAAGTTAAATACCGGAAGAAAGCCAGGAACTCCCTTATTGAGCATGTTGTTCTCAAGGTCTCACCAGAAATATGGCGGCGCCTGATAGAGGCAAAGGTGATACATATGGATCTGCAGAGGATAAGGGTGGCTGATCAGTCTCCCCTAATCCAATGCAGCAGGTGTCTAGGCTACGGCCATACCAGGCGCCTCTGTAAGGAGACCGAGGACCTGTGTAGTCACTGCGGGGGTCAGCACCTTAGCATTGTCTGTAAAGATAGGAAAGACGGAAGCCCTCCAAAATGCACGAACTGCAGCAGCGCAAACTATGAAGCGGTAAACCACAATGCCTTCAGCGAGGCGTGCCCCGTTCGAAGGCGTTGGGATGCATTGGCGCGAGCAGCAGTCCAATATTGCTAAGGGCAGCCAAGAGAGAGAAAGTGCAGCGAGAGGATACCGAGTCCTACAGGCCAACCTGCAAAGAAGTAAAACCGCTACTGCCGAACTGATAGAGGAGGCAGTGAGAAGAAAAATAACCTTTGCACTGGTGCAGGAACCATACATCGGGGGAGCGAGGGAGATGAGGGCCTATCCTGGCGTAAGAGTTGTGCAGCGTGACCAAACGGGGCGGGAAGCGGTCAATAAAGCGGCAATTTTGGTTTTCGATGGGGACATTGATGTCGCCCAATGCCCTACCCTTACAACTGAGAATATTGTAGTTGCAAAATTGAGAACACAGGCGTGGGACATTGTGGCGATGTCGGTCTACCTCGAAGGCGACAAGCCGCTCTCCCCGTACACTGAATGGATTACAAAATGCGCCGAAGAAGTTGGGCTGAGAAGGCTCATCATCGGAGGCGACGTTAACGCCTGGAGCACATGGTGGGGAAGCAGGGAAACCGACCACAGAGGGGAAGAGATAGCTGGAATGCTCGACGACCTAAACCTTCACCTCCTAAACCAAGGAATGGACCCTACGTTCGATACTTACCGGGGGGGGGTGAGGCTTACCAGCCACGTCGACATAACAGCTTGCACGGCGGACATATTTGGAAAAGTCGCGAACTGGAGAACTGCCTCCGAAGTCACGGTCTCCGACCACAGGGCAATCCTGTTCGACCTGAAAATAGAAAAAGCGCAAGGATTAGAAATCAAAAGAAGTACTAGGAAATTTAACACTAAAAAAGCAAGTTGGGATCAGTTTCGTGAGAAACTGGCCCAAACTTGTACAATAGAAAAATTAAATAAAAATGAAATTAACAAGATAGTATTAAAATCAGAAATAGACATAATAATTAACAAATACACCAATATTATTAATAAAGTTTGTGAAGAAACCATACCAAAAGTCAGCACAAGGAAAGGAGCAGGATTGCCGTGGTGGACGGATGACCTCAGAGACAAGAAGAGAGAGGTGATGCGCAGAAAAAGAAGAATAAGATGCGCTTCAGAGCGAAGACGGATGTTCGTGGTGAACAGATACCTCGAGGCGAAGGAGGAATACCTGGTGGAGGTACAAAGAGCCCAGACCGCCAGCTGGAAGGCATTCTGCGAGAAACAGGATAGAGAGTCCATGTGGGACGGGATCTACAGGGTCATAAAATGCACGACAGCACATCGAGAGGACACCCCACTGATGCTGGGAGGCAGAGTCCTAGAAGGAGTGGAGTCCGCGAACCTGCTGGCCGGAACCTTTTACCCGGAAGACGGGCTTGATGAAGACACCGAAGATCACCAGCGAACCAGAGCGAAAGCAACTGTGGTGAATGCTGGAGATAGTGGTGAACCACATGATCCGCCATTCACTGCAGAGGAGCTGCGATGGTCCGTGTCAAGCTTTAATCCGAGAAAGGCCCCTGGACATGACGGGTTTACTGCGGACATATGCAGAGCAGCCATAAACGTAGATCCCGAAATTTTTCTCGCAATCGCAAACAAATGCCTCTCACGTTCCCACTTCCCCAGTGCTTGGAAAGAGGCAGTCGTCGTCATCCTGAAAAAATCTGGAAAAGAGGATTATACGCACCCAAAATCTTACCGGCCGATTGGGCTATTGCCGGTCCTAGGAAAAATCCTCGAAAAAATGATGATGAGGCGAGTCAGATGGCACACACTCCCGCGCATGAGCAAAAAGCAGTATGGCTTTACACCGCAGCGCAGTACCGAGGACGCCCTCTATGCCATGATAGGATATATAAGAGCGCAACTTACAGCAAAAAAGTTGATTGCAGTAATATCACTTGACATAGAGGGGGCCTTCGATGGTGCTTGGTGGCCGGCCATACGATGCAGGCTTGCTGAATCTGGGTGCCCGCTGAACATTCGACGGCTCGTGGATAGTTACCTGGAAAACAGAAGGGTACGGGTAAGGTATGCTGGGGCGGAGACCTCCAGGGCAACAAATAAAGGGTGCGTCCAGGGCTCAGTAGGGGGCCCTACATTCTGGAACATCCTGTTGGATCCCCTCCTTAAACAGATCGAAGAAAAAGGGGAGCATGTACAGGCCTTTGCAGATGACGTGGTGCTTATCATCTCCGGGGACAACGGCTCCGAAGTGCAGAGGCGTGCCAATGCGGTCCTCGAGCGTGTCCGGGGCTGGGGGGTTGAGAACAAGCTGAAATTCGCACCTCATAAAACTAAAGCTATGGTTGTGACTAGGAAGCTGAAGTTTGACACCCCGGCCCTGAGCATGGGCGGGGAACCCATCGGCATGTCGAAGGAAATCAAGATCCTCGGTCTGACAGTTGACGATGGACTGACGTTCAACACGCATGTGTCGAACGCGTGCCGTAAGGCACTAAACATCTATCGCCAACTGTCCAGAGCGGCAAAAGTCAACTGGGGTCTAAACCCGGAGGTGATAAGGACTATATACACGGCGGTGGTCGAGCCTGTGATTATGTATGCGGCGAGTGCATGGGCGCCCGCGGCCGAGAAAAAGGGCACGAGACGACAGTTGGAGGCGGTGCAAAGAGGCTTCGTTCGGAAAATTACAAAGGCGTACAGAACTGTCTCCCTCAGTTCGGCGCTCATACTTTCCGGGCTACTGCCATTAGATCTTAGGATACAAGAGGCAGCGGCTCTGTACGAGGAAAAGAAGGGACATACCGGGAGAATTCTGGGCGATAGGGAGGTCGAGAAACCAATTAAGTACGCCAGCATACAACATCCTGCAACCTGGGAGACTGTGACCTTTAGAGACCTTGAGGACGGTGTAGAGCGGCTCCAGGGGGTGGACGAAATATACACCGATGGCTCCAAAATTGAGGGAAAAGTGGGAGCGGCCCTTTCCTGTTGGAAAGATGGCCAAGAAACAAGATCCTACAAAGCCAAACTGGAGCCGTTCTGCACAGTCTATCAGGCGGAACTTTGGGCACTGCATAAGGCGGTAGAGTTGGTAGTAAAGCATGCTGCGCCACGAGCACGAATCTTAAGTGACTCCAGGTCGGCGCTCCAGACGATCAGCAACGTTGACTCCCTCCACCCTATAGTGGCGAAGATAGAGAAAACCTCCAGCTAGCCAAGTCTCGCTCCCAAAACCTGGAGTTGTTTTGGGTGAAAGCCCATGTTGGGGTGGAGGGAAACGAGAGAGCTGACACGTTGGCCAAGGACGCAGCTTTGAAGACAAAGACGAAAGCCGCATATGATAAGTGTCCGGTTTCATATGTCAAGCGCCGGATCCGAATGGAGACGCTCGACAGATGGAACCGAAGATACAGAGAGGAGCCCACAGCAAGCGTCACGAAGGTCTTCTTTCCGGACGCCATTGGAGCCTACAGAATCACCAGAAAAATTGAGTTGGAGCCTGAACTGACGCAACTGTTCACTGGGCATGGTGGATTTTCTGAGTACCTTCACCGCTTCAGGTGCAAGGAGAGCCCATCGTGCATTTGTGA
>NW_020800145.1:0-31033 GCF_003590095.1 Trichoplusia ni
GTTTCCCACGAGATCTCCGGTCAATCCGGTCTCTTCCTCACACAACGCAACTATTTCGCTCCATGAGCTCAATGTACCCACTACACACACATATACAATACGAAGCTATTGCTACTGGCGCACTGCGTTCGTAAATATGTGTTCGGTTCACTACAACATATCAAATGTTTTACTACGCCGCGAACGCCCACTCTTTCCCACACTTTATTTTCTCACGCCCCATGCGTAACCCCACATCCTATGACCGGCCGTCTGTCAGTCGGCGGCGCGACGCGGGTCGACCGATCCCTCATCGACTCGACTCGATTCTGTCGAATCGCGCGCGTGTAGTCGACAACACGCCTGCAAACAGCTCCGTGTCTATGGTCAATCTTTGACAGCTCGCGCATCTGGCGTTGTCGTATTTATACTCGGATAAACAGAAGTTTCATTAAGTTTTCGTAAAATAAAATCATAAATAGAAAACTCCTAAGTTACAAAAGAAGATTAAAGCAATCCTGTCGTGAGTGACATTAGAGTAAAACTTGCCCTGTCCAGTCTGAAAATTCCATCGTCGAACAGGTGTCTCAAACGAAATGTGTGCCAGTTCCCAGCGTAATTAACTGACGAGGGGCGTGAATAATACAAAAGTGTATCGATCGACGTGATAATCGGGACCGGGGGTGACTATTCCCTGGTTAAACCAAACCGACGGGCGCGCGCCCTTTGATTGTGTACTGCGGGGGACGCTTGAGTCGCGGTCTGCAAGGCCGGCAATGTCCTACCTGCGGTCCAACGCCAGCTAAGGACACGGGAGCATCGTCCTGTCCGGCCGCAGGCTGGACGCACGCTATGCGGGTGGCAGCGAGGTGAAGGCAGCCGTGGCTAGCATGCCGCACCAGTACGGCGGGGCAGGCGCGGGCGCGCTGGCTGGCGGCGCGTCGCCGCCGGCGCAGCACGCGGCGCTGTTCCCGCGATACGCCGGCGCAGCTGGCCCGGGCGCCGGCGCCTACCGCCCGGAGGAGCGCCGTCTCACAAGAGAGGCTATGGAGCGCTACTTGCGCGATCGCTCCGACATGGTTGTCGTCATTCTCCACGCTAAAGTTGCCCAGAAGTCCTATGGAAATGAGAAAAGGTTTTTCTGTCCTCCACCCTGCATCTATTTATTTGGAGACGGGTGGCGGCTGCGGCGCGAGCGCATGCTCCGAGAAGGGGAGACTGAGCAGGCAGCACAGCTCTGTGCCTTCATAGGTATTGGCAACTCGGACCAGGACATGCAGCAGCTGGACCTCAACAACGGCAAGCAGTACTGTGCGGCTAAAACTTTGTACATATCTGACTCTGACAAGAGAAAGCATTTTATGCTCTCAGTGAAGATGTTCTATGGAAACGGTCATGATATTGGTATATTCAATAGTAAACGAATTAAAGTGATATCTAAACCTTCCAAGAAGAAACAGTCATTAAAGAATGCTGACTTGTGTATTGCCAGTGGGACAAAAGTAGCTCTGTTTAACAGGTTAAGGTCTCAGACTGTGTCCACTAGGTACCTGCATGTTGAGAATGGGAACTTCCATGCATCCTCTACGCAGTGGGGAGCCTTCACCATTCACCTTCTGGATGACAATGAGAGTGAGTCAGAGGAGTTTGCTGTGAGAGATGGATATGTCCACTATGGGTCCACAGTGAAACTTGTATGTTCAGTAACAGGCATGGCACTTCCTAGGCTAATAATAAGAAAGGTAAGACCAGTTAAAAATTTACAAAGAATAATACAAAAAAATATAATATAGTTATAATTTTACTGTCAATACTAACATGAAAGCATTTTGATTATAATCACTACAAAATTATTTCTGTGATACTCTAATAATTAATTTACAACATTACCATTTTGAAAACATGAAAACAAAATCAAAGAAGATTGTTTAGGTATTACAATAAAGTCATTTACAAAATAAAATATAAAGTATGTACAGTTTCTAATTTTAAGTTCGACAAAATCTTCTGTTGTAATTAAATTCTTATTTAATAAAAATATTTTGCATTATGCAAAATACTTAAAAATATATGAGAAAAATTAAGATGAAGTATAAAATCAGTTGAAAAGCTAGTGTTAAACAGGCAACAACTTTTATTCTTTAATCAGAATAAAAAAGGAATATTAATTTTCCTAACACCCACTGTTCACTAGTGTCAGTATAATGTATATAAAAAGAGTTCATATCGAGACAATTTTAATCAAAACTAAACATAAAATAAACTGCATGGAAAATAACAACATAAAATGCAAAATGTTTACCATCAATAATTTTTCTTTTCAGTAAATGATTTAGTTATACTTGTCTACTAACAATTATATTACTGTGTGCCTACTAAACTAATTAACATTCTACAGGTTGACAAACAAATGGCCTTACTAGAAGCTGATGATCCAGTATCCCAGCTACACAAATGTGCATTTTACATGAAGGATACAGAAAGAATGTACCTATGTCTGTCACAAGAGCGCATCATACAGTTCCAAGCCACACCATGCCCAAAGGAACCAAATAAAGAAATGATCAATGATGGTGCCTGTTGGACAATCATATCTACAGATAAGGCAGAGTACCAGTTTTATGAAGGAATGGGTCCAGTGAGGTATGTTGAAATTTAATATAAATAAAAAAAATAACAGCTGTTAAAAAAATAGATTAGAAAACTTTTAAAGTGCTATTTTAAAAGTAAAGAAAGAAACAGTTTCCTTGATCACAAACCAATTTTTCTTAAAGCTCTACGGCTTTACAAAATGCCATAGTTAATCCCTCCTTATAATATGTTCTATCACAATAAATGTCAAATCCCTACTAATATTATAAATGCGAAAGTAACTCTGTCTGCCTGTCTGTCTGTTACGCTTTCACGTCTAAACCACCGAACTGATTTTAATGAAATTTGGTACAGAGATAGAGTTGACCTTTAGAAAGAACATAGGATAGTTTCTATCCCGGACTTTTGAAGAGTTCTCGGAAACGCGATATAACCGACATCGACGCGGGCGAAAAGCTAGTACAATATAATTTAGTACAGTCAACATCTCTCGTTATCTGTCTTATCAGTCTATTTGCGTCCACTATTGAACAAGCTCGCTAGTACTCAGCCGACGCCACAATGACTGGTCAATAGGGTAATTGCCATAATCGACACTCTTTGCAGACAGATTGACGATCATAGAATCAGATAGTGTTAGATTGCCCTTCCTGAGTAGCCCAAATTGAGGCATTTTCCGTCTTCCGGCATAGGTTTAAGTTTAAAAATATATGAGATTCTAGACGCAGCATCTTTATCAAAAACCTCAGAAAAACTGTCTCGAAACTTCTCTTTACTCTCTCTGCGTCTTCACTCAAAAAATATACGAATAATAAAGCGACTGTGTTATTTTTCGTATACGAAAAAAAGCACTTTATTAAGGCACATGCCGTAATAAAGTGCTTTTTATAATTTTTGGTTTATATAATTTTTGGTTTATATAATTTTTATAAAAATCAATTATAAAACCAACATTTCTTACGCTTTCCATAAGTGAAGTTCCCACTTTTAGCTCTAATTTGTTTAAGTACTTCCTTTTTATCGTCCTAATATTTCCCTAGCCTATTACTGCCTCCCCTTTACCACAGTTCCTTGACTGATAAATTTGAATGGACGCGATAGCTTATGCCTATGTCAAACCAAAAGCAATTCTGGTTGGGCTAAGCCGTATTTCTACCGTGATAACAGCTACAAATTTATATAAAAAAAGAATGTTACAATACGTCGCACAAAACAAGCTGAAGTTATAATTAGTTATTAATGTGTCATGTTACAAAATCGTAGCGCTTCCCAGTTTATCAGTAATAGGTATCTGCGGTTAACCACAGGACCATCCGTCTGGTGGATCGTGATCAGTGATGTGTATAACTTTTATGAAACACCACAATTTTGAACTAGAATCGAATGACGGAAAACATGGTGGGAAGTCGCACGCTCATCATAAACACGTAGCTGACACCCTGAGAACTATAGCAGTAGCTGAACATAAGCATCGTCCCACTTACTGAGCCCCATGCGAAAATTGCTATAGCGTGCTATGTCAATGCCAGGTTTTGTTTTAGTTCTCATTTGGCTCACAGACATTAGTGCACACATCAAAAACATTTTACTGCTTGCTACTTAGGCGTCTCACTTATGATCGCGTCGTTTGGGAAATTAAAAACTTTCCCAAAACATTTATTTAATTTTCAATTACTGATGTGAAAGTACGTTTTCTGAGGAAGAAAGCATTTTGAATAGTCTCACGCTCAGGTGACTTGTATTTTGCATTTGATTCCCTGAGAACATCCAGATACTTTCCGAAAGACTTCTACTATCAGACACTTAGTTCTCATAATTATTTACTTACACCTGATATGTTAGTAATACTGGAACTCAATACAATTTAAACAACACTTAATACCAAACAGGGAAAGATTGGCTGGTCGAACATTCCAACTTAAATCTCCGAAAAAGTTTCATAGATTTCCGTCTAATTATTACATTTTTGCTGGTCCAGATCACCAGTAACTCCAGTGCCTTTGGTCCACTCGTTGAACCTGAACGGTGGAGGTGATGTGGCCATGCTGGAGCTGGCGGGCGACAACTTCACGCCCTCGCTGCAGGTGTGGTTCGGCGACGTCGAGGCGGAGACCATGTACAGATGCGCGGAATCCATGCTGTGTGTCGTGCCAGACATATCGCAGTTCAGAGGCCAGTGGTTGTGGGTCCGACAACCTACGCAGGTGATCATATTTTTCAAAGAGTACCGTTGTCTTTATTTTTGAGATTTTTTATTAGCATAAAAAATTCTAATCTGTTATTTAGAAACTAAATCGCATTAACAAAATAATTATACAAATAACTTTTTTTAAAAAGAAACAGGGGACATTACTATATGTAGCCTTTTGAAAGAGTAATCGAATTCTTCAATTGGATTTGCAGAAATAATTAAGTCACAGGGCATATTACTTTTTTATAAAATCGGTATAGGATTTTTGTCTTACAATGTAAATAGGTACGAAAAGCGTGTACCTAACTATTTATTTATAAAAGCAAATGAAGAACAAAATTGTTATGATAGGTATAGCTGAGAGTTCAAAATACTAGTCGCACCTGTGCGCTGATCGCCTGCGACTTTACAAGATGATTAGAAAACAATCGACATAATATACAAACAATAACAGTTAATTAACTATTTATAATTACTACTACAATGATACGAAGTCGAAGGGTCGGAGTTATCTAGGCGATGAATGTTTGGAGAAACTCTTACTACAATACATATAACTTTGTTGATTCTGATGCCTACAATGACGATCAACCGTTAATGGGTTATAAATGCGAAATTCACTTAACAAACAGTCTTTTTAAATCAATTTCAGTCCTTTTTCCACACTTTTCTTTAATTTTCCACAGTTTCTATCTATTAAGCTATTGGAAATGAATTGCACTCATTTAATTAATTGGAACGTAATATCCATTTCTTGTAAGCGTCTCACCGCCGTGTCACCCCTCTCTTTAATGGATCGATGTAATGACAGCCCCTGCATTTGATGCCACATACATAATTCATAAAGATAGTGGAAATTGATACTGTGCCAATACACTAAGCAGAATATTCTCTTACTATTTTAATAACTTTGTTACGTAAGCTAATTCATAAGGAATTTTCAATTTATTATTGGAATTGTTTATTTTACATTATTAAGTAGTGGCGTTCTCTGTTTTGGGCAAAGCGGTAGGCGTATCCGACTCCTTCGAAAGTATATTCCAATGTCATTATTGAAGCAGTTCAATACATTCGGCTAGGTTTTACTGCTAAAATGAATTTATTTGAGAAAACTACAACTACAGGACTTTTTCGGAGTTAGTTTATTTTCACTTGATCTATGAACTCAGTTAAAGTTACGCCATAACACCCGGTTCTTCTTCTCCCTAATAAGGCTCTCTAATTATATTTGAATTTAAATAAAATTTGTGTTCTCTTCAGGTACCAGTATCGCTAGTCCGCAACGACGGCATAATATACGCGACGGGTCTAACGTTCACGTACACGCCGGAGCCGGGCCCGCGGGCGCCGTGCGCGCCGGTGGACGACGTGATGCGGCCCGACGCGGCCGCCGCCTGGCACCACGACGCGCACGCGCACCGGCCTGCCCGACAACACCCTGCAATAGCCCATGGACTGCAGGCTGGACGACGACAGCCTGCAGTTATAACCGGGACCGTTTTAACTCTGTTCAGTGACTCCAAAGAACGAAGCCTGTTTACAGCGGACTAGTGACTTTTCAGTCCAAATCGATGACTTTTGGTGAGTGATTCAAAGACATTTTGTATTAGGTAATTCGATAGTGCCTAATGTCTATTCATCATAGCATGATCTCTAGCGAAGTTTTGTGCTACGGACCAAATGGACAAGTGGATATTTTCGAATATATTTTAAGTGGTTCAAGTGGTGGAGTACAGCCGTTAGCGGCGATAATACTTTATTTTCGCAATCTTGTCGCGACCAACGTCGCGGCCTGCTCATTAAGGCGTTATCTTCACGATGGAGGATGTACAATAGAAAATGTCCAGCTCATTAATTTGTGCAATACTTAACATTTTACTTTGGACTGATCTTTGTGACAAGGATGTTTTGTACCAAACCTCACTTGTGCAGGTAAAGCCCTCGTTCTCGGGTGTCAAAGAGCGTATCATTATAATAATTTGAGAATTACGTTTAAAAGATCATGTTAGGATCTATAGATTATAGAAAGCTTTATTAATGATGAAGGTGCCAGTTCGCGAGTCGGTCGCTTTGCTTGAGAGCTTCGAACCGCATGGCGCTAAACAAAACTATGTGAACACGATCGTCGTGTGCCTAATTATATCTAAAGAATATGTTTGTATCTACGAGATTATGACACCAAAACTACGATTAAGGTTAAAATTCAGCAATAAAAGCAAGTTGTGACAACAGTAACATAGATGACGGGGTGAAGGGGTAACATTGTGATATAACTCAAACCCCAACTCTTTTTGTATTTAAGAATAGAATTCGGTCAACTGCACATTATGTAAATATTTTACATAGTTCTTTTAAATGTTTTTATACATGACCAAGGTTATTATAAGTATAATTTGACCGGTTTTCGTTTGTCTAAGTACGAATAGAGCTGTGCCTGAATGTCTAATCAGTTTCACCCTGCGTTGTTATAAATTATTCTTGTCTTTCACACGGTTAGCGGGTTGCATGTGGGTTAACGCACCGACTGCTATGAAATCAATAAATGTGTTGTTGCATCATAAAAAACGTAATAACTTTTTTGTTCCAAGTCTTTGCAAGTACATTTAATGTCGCTCAATTAAAACGACTGTCGAAGTAATGAATATCTTGGAATACGTAATCTCACCTAGTGCCAGTCCTACATCTCGCTAACTCGTGTCTTGCACTTAAAACATATCTATATTTTATTACCAGTTGGTAACTCCTAGTCCATTATTGTTTCACAAAATTTCTTAAGCAATTATTCGCTTTTACAAGCGCTTAAACACATCTGTTAAGATTTTTCAATAATTGCCAACTGAGCTCATAAAAATAGGTAATATACAGGGAGGTAGTTCCTACTCCGGCATTTACTATACACCAATATTAAAATAGTTCGTTCATTGTCATCGTCATAAAAAGAGATCTCTCTGCTCTTAGATTTGTTTCTTTGGGGCCAAATAGTTGTAATATCCATGACAAGTCATTGCGTTTATACTATAATACTACTCTAATTAAAGTTAAATAAGCTTAATACGTTTGGGGAAAGGAAAATAACCTCTACGAGATTGATTTAAGAGTGATTTATTTGTAATTGGTTGTATAAAATAAGTATCATAGAAGTTTATTGCAATTGAGTTAGAGAAGAGCCAAATAAGTCCTTTTATATGTCGAATACTTGATATAGTATATGTCTCTTTATTACTTTAGTGTTATGTACCTACTGTTATATTTGCTTCTGTAATTGCGAGTCAATCAGTCTCAATATATGCACAATTTATCTAATCACTTCACTTTGTTGATGATAATTATTAAATCAAATTAAAGACACGTAGTGTTGTCACTGTACGTATGTATATTTACGGAGATTTTAAACGAACAATACATGTAGTTTAGTAGCTAGCGTTAGTCCCTAAATCAGTGCTAGTTCTACACATCGAAAGCGGCGCGACTCTCGTACGACTTTTGTACGCAGACTCTAAAATACGATTTACTGCACACACAACGTCGCAATCGATGTGCGGACATCCTTGTAAGTAAATAATGAAAGCTGAAATTATAAATTTTAAATTTTATTTATTTCTATTCCAATATAATTTTTTAGAAAATGTATGGTTTTTAAAAACGGATTTGATGTGTATTTTTAATAAAACGTGTGATTTCGAACATTCCATGTGGAAAGTGTAATAAGAAGTACAAAAAATATCAATATTTTTGTAGCAAAACGTTGAATTACGATATAATCTTATGGAATTGGTAAAGTTACAGTATTACAAGGAAATTAGTATTAAACGCGATGAATGAATAGACAGTAATAAAATAATGTCGTCAATTTTTTGTAAAACGATAAGCAAATGATTGTTCATTTTAAAACTGTTTACTCCTTTTTATCATTTTACATTTGGTATTTCTATATTTGGAAATGGTCATATTATAGTGGTTACTGCTCGGACGCGGCGCTGTTCACAGTGTGCCGACCAGTACAACCAGTACCACGCGCTAACCATAGTCGGAGCAGTGATTCTGAAATATGAGTAAATATTTTTTAATAAAATTGAATATAAATAACAAAGTTTTTCATTATAAAAACATCCCACGTCATACAAATAATTAAGATTCTAAACCCAACAATCTTGAACCATAAAAATAAAATTTCTCACAGTCAAACTGTTTTGCGCAAAGCGGATTGCCTTATTTCTCATTGTTTTAATTAAAAACGGGGGTCAAGTGTAATTATCTACTTATGAATCAGTGTTAATCGAGGAATCAGTGCCTCGACCGTAGTCTGTGGGAACGTCTTCAAAAACTCTTCACATGATAATAACAAGTGTCTTCCCCTACATACCGTTCCGCAACGCTGGGTTTGACCTCAGATAATTATCACAAGTTTATACCCATTCCGCCATTGTTCGCTGCCGAGATTCTCGGTTATAAACTGGATAATATTTATGACATGCGATCATGTCCGTAACTCGGACTGTCACAATATAAATTGGAGGGTAATTGATTCAATTGAACTTCGATCTGAACTCGGAAGGGCATGTCAGGGCAGCCGGCGCGGGGCGCGAGCCTGTGCCTGCCCTCGTCATACACTCTGGCCGTCACTGATTGTCATGGCAGCGATGGGAATTCACTTCTAATTACATATTTTACACAGCAATTATGTCCATGCAATGCGTGACGTTGACACGACGTAAAAGATGATCATATAATTGTGATGCCATTGATGTCTGGTAATCGTGGAAAATCGCAAAAAGGTGACAGTATAAGTGTTATGATAGTGGTACAGTAATCACTGGGTTTCCCCAAGTCCTTTTTGCTTCTGTTCTAATTATCCGAGTGTGGTAACACATATTGTTTATCACCCTTCAGTTATCTCAATCATATCGTGATTTAGTGCAGGATCTTAGTAATTTAATTAATTATTCTTTTGTTTAAGACATTACATGATTATTTTTCAATTATTAACCTAATCATTTTATAAAATTAATGAAGACTTATTCTTGTTTTGAAATCGCTCGGTCAAATGGAGTCTTCGAATTAGGTACCTACTTGCCTAATACACAGTCGAAGAAATTAGTCGCGCAAAGAATCTAATCTCTGCAGTAAACCTTTATTTACCTCATACAAGCCATAAAATTTCTTTACACAGTTGGCACAGGCAACGTGTCGCGTGACTGCAAACATTATTTCCCAATCGGTGACGTGCACAAGAAATTATGACGTTATTCTCTTCATGCACGTAACCATTCATTCATGGCTGCAAAAAACAGCATTGTGTTGTAATAAATCAGGAGCTGCACATCCGGCTCGCTAATCAGGGGAAACTCCTCAAGAGGTTTTCCCTTTTCAGCATCCTTTTGGGGTACAGCCGAAGCCGGAACTTTCGTTGGTCATTTACCTGCACCAATTAACCGTATGACGATTATATCTATGCGGGGACTGTGAGAATTCTGTGTGCACACAATTGAATCATTGTCTGCGTTTTTACATTCTGCCAGGTTGATCTATGGTGCCAAGATATGCAGAGTGTGGGAATGTTCAGCGGTTCCGATGTTCGAATGTTTTCCAACATGTCATCTCCGGCCGTGGGAACTGACGCCAGGAAACCGACCAATTTTATATCAACTACTTATTATAATTTAATTTTAATTTATATTCTTACTGTAGGTACTTAGCTACGTTGGTGTGCAAAAAGACGGACAATTAATTTGTATTTTTTATGGGGCCAGCTTTATTATTTATTCGGCCCTAAGTATAAATAATTTATACGCAATCCTAGGGTACTTAGCGTATATAATTATCGTGGAAAGCAAGGCCTTATTCGTTTCAAAAACAATGCGATAAAAATATTCAGAGCCGTACCTCAGGAATGATAGTCATAGTCGTCCCATTTCCAGTAAACATTTAGATAAGAGATGTTCTTCCGAAATTCCCAACCAAACTATCGTTTAACGTCCAACTCAACTGAGTGTTTCTAGTCAGACAAAAACACTGGATACTTTTGGCCGTTCCCGGCCGACGCGATACCTGGGCCCCGATTCTGCTATTTACAATAGCCGGCGCCAAAAATAGTATGGACTTAAAATGAAATTCATTTCTATCAGTATCCAAGTTATTGATAAGTGGAGGACGCGACTATTTAATATGTTTTCAGTTTAAGAGTTTTTTTTATCAATGGTCTGAAGGCAATGCGAAGACACTTTTTGATTTGTCCTTTATTTTATATCGAAGTTTTAAATATCTAACGATGTTCCGTAGCTTGGGTCATTTCGGTTTTTGTCTGATTCTTGGCATTTTCCTAATGATTTATTTCCTATCTATATTTCTTTAGGATTTCCTTTATTTTAAGCCTATACCAGGTTCTCCATGTAGGCAAAATATTTAAAACTAGCAGATTAAAACAAATCATCATCTGCTATAAAAATAGTTACCTACAAGTAACTGAGTAGATTATAATTAAACCAGTTTCAAATAAAACAATGTAATTAAACTTTAACAATAACTCTGAGGAGGTTTTATTTGCTGGTAATTATTTAATACCGTTACGATTCTACTGTCAACAGATTAGAATCCTGAGCTGCGATTAAAGTAGTTTCCTTTGGATGAGAGATCATCTCCGTGCCTGCAATTACAGCGGCTGTGACGCAAGACTGATGCATAACATACGGAAGTAGGTAGGTAGTAGATAAACTATAGACTAGGTTAGCATTTGCTCATTAAGTTTGTAAGGTGTCTGATCAGACATTTAGGTATACTTAGAGGACAACTTACAATATATAGCTACTTCTTATTAAATAATTCCCTTAGCCGCCCCTCTCGTTTTCTCGATATTCTGAGCGTTTTCGCTTTCCCGGATCCTAGTTTCGCGTCACCTCGCAAGTCGTAAAAAACTATCGGAACAGTTAAACTTGCAACTCCTGAAAGGCATTCTGGAAAAAAGGGACCATGGCAATACTGTCAGCAGCAATTTTTCTAGAAATGTGTTGTGTTAAATAGGTAGTAAGAAAGAGTAATTATGAGGGTAGTATTTCGCTTTTTCTACACAGCCTAGTGTAGTAAGCAGTTCTGACTGTTTTTTAACAAAGATCAAATTCGTGATCGTCAAAATGGAGGGACCAAGTCTCCAATGTCTGTCATACACATATAAAATAATAATACCATTAATCTACTATTTCCTACCTTCGCTATAATTTTTGCTACCTCATCATTATACATAATATTTTAAACAAAATGCTTGGTCCCTCCATCATGATGTCAGGATGGAGGGACCAAACTGATAGACTACTTCCTGGATTGTTCTACCTACTTAATGTTATAAAGCCTTAATTCTACCTTAATATTATTGAGTTTGATTGCCCAAAAACATATATCGTTTTAAAGATATCGATTACATAAGTTGGTCCCTCCAAATTGACGTTTCAATTTTTTAGTGCAACATCTAAACGCGCGGTTTATTTTTGATTTTCGAAGGATTAATATTTACTACCTATTTACTACCTTCAAATCATACAAAATTTCTCACAGCACCTTATATAAATGAGATCCTGTGACAGGTTGTAATGAAATATATTTAAATATTACTATTATTCTAGTTATATTTTTCCAATTAACAAAATTACACATACATATACTTAATCTAATAATTATGTGATGTCAACTGCGAAATGGTTTCAACATTTTTACAATTATTTTAAAGAGTAAATTAAACAATGTGGTATAACAAAGGTTTGGCTTTTGATGACTCTACTTTTCATATCATCATAACAATTCCATTTTCCAAGAACTCTTGGACAATTTGCCCTGTAGTGGCCAACATCTCCACATATAGGCGGGATAAAATCAATAACTGAAAGAATTCTGTAATATTTATCTCCCAAATTTAACTGATTAGGAATCTCGTATAGGTTGATTTTTTCATTAGAAGACAGCTCAAAAAATATTGTGTTGGTAAGAGAGTAAGTCTCTGTCTTTATTCCATTGCAACCTGTTATTGTGCAGGGAGCCAAATTATCACTCAAAATAATTTCAGCAGAAGCATTTAGCGCTCCAATGCCTTGTTTCTGAATAATGTTTAAATCCAAAGGAATAAACCCACATTTTCTTCTAATGTTATTACTAGGACAATCACAGCTCGTACAAGACCTGACAATCTCTGCACTGTAAAATAAATCATTGACAACATTTTCTATTATATATGCAATATTGCATTCGCACTGTATTTGTTCATGGTTTCCTACACACGTTAATCTGAAATGTTTCCTGAGTATGGCATTACGCATTCTATAAATATCATCACATTTAGTATCGGTACTTACAAGTTTTTTAATAAAATCAAAGAACATACTATTACCATCTGTATTATTGATATTTACATTAAGCTGAAATCCATCTACTAGCCCAATAGCTATTGATTGAGAAAACGCATCGAAGGCACATGTGTTAACAGATGATAAGCCATCTTCTGCTTTTACTAATGAACCATTAATTAAAATGGGTATTTTTCTGAAAGTATGTTTAACTTTAGTTTTTTTAGTATTGCCTTTGCCACGCCAATTCTCAACAAATGATTAGATATTTTCAGCAAAAATTGAATCAATTTCATTGTCTTTTAGTGTCTTATATTTTTTTTGTAATTTGGGCATTATTCTTTTCTTAGGAATAATAGTGTTGTCCGAATGTAAGTTGCTCAAAGCCAACTTAGTTTCCCCTGAGAGGTATTGATTATGTTGTATTATAAAATCATCAACCCTCAACCTATGAGATTTAGTTTTCATGTTACATAAAAGTGTTTTTATGTTCTTAAAATAACTTTCAACATTTGAAGAGGTGGCATTTATCACATCACTGCCATAATAGTTTTTCATGACGTTAGACCACATAGGAAGTTGATTAATAAGTCTCAATAAGGTATCAATCAAAATAGGAAAAAAATATAAATTATCGGTATCATTGATTTCATCAATCAAATCATTAATTAGCCTCTCTTTAGCTATGTGCTCTGTGAGCCATTTAATTCTTTCTTCGCCAGCATTTGTATGTATTCTCTCTTTTTTATATTTTTCTTCTTCCCGATCATTATATAAAACAGAAAAATCCGTGGACGATTTGCAATCAACTTCAGATTCATTAACATCACCTGTTATCACCTCCTGAGAAGTAATTTTTTTCTTTAATCTTCGCTTAGCTTCTTCGCTACTTGTTAATTTCCCTTTTTCATCACAACCACAAAATTTTGCTAAGCACAATGTGACCATATCTTTAGCTATCTGTTGAACTACTTCGTAATTTTCACTTTCTTTCATTTCTTGGAAGCATTTAATATAAAAGAATTTCACTCTTTGATCAACGTTTTTAAAGCATGTCAAATTATACAATATTTTTACGAAATGACTTGTATCAATCCTCATATAGGTTTTTAGATTTGTATCAGATTTTCCGTTATTTAAAATTTCAAAAGATTTATCAAGGTATTCCTTGGTTGATTTACAACCAGTAAAGGCTTTAACTGAAGCCCCTATTAGTGCAGAAGAATCATCGCAGATAACTTCATTTGGAGGTAGGTTATTTTGTGACCAGGTTTCAAGCCATTTAACAATAGAATCCATTGTCTGACTTTCTGATATCATGTGAAATAAAGGTACGCTACTTTGATCGGGGAATGTCTGCATAACACATACGTATAGGAATAGATGTTTGTTTATCTTAATAGCTGCAGAAGGCCCAAGATCTCTAAAAATACTTCCGGTTGCATCAAGACTCACTACAGTCCTATGGTTCTTCTGATATTCTTTATAGTACTGTTCCTGATTCGATAACCAATAATACACGACGAAGTGAGGATGCAAACAAATGAACCTCAAAAGATCATTATAGGGTGCACTTTGTGCCATTAACCAAAGAGCCATCACAGGGTTTTTGTCAAAGAAATGCGATGCCTTCTCTTCATATTTTATCTGGCGCAGCGTCCCTAATTTAGGTATATGAGTTGGCTCACTATCATTAGCGTCCATTGAAGAATCTACTAAAGAGTTCCTTACAGATACCGCAGAAGAATTTTTCAAGATATCACTAAGCTCTTTACGTTTTAGTGGCGATAACTTTAATTTTCTTGATTTTTTGTGTACGAAGTCAATCTTTTCTTTTTTAACTGTGCAAGTACAATTAATGACTTTTTCTGTTGGCCAATTTATCAAAACTTCTATAGTAGCACCACATTCTTTACAAGAACCATAACATGACACTGATTCGTCCGGTTTTACATGAGTTGAGTGAAATCGCCAAGAGCAGGGTTTTTTAGTTTTCTCCCATAATTCTTTTCTTAATAATTCAGCCCATTGGTAACTTGGTAACGTCCACTTTTTCCTGTATTTTGATCTTGTGGCGGGGTCATTTCTCTTTACATACTTTTGAATAGGTTGTATTTTTTTCCAAGAATGTATATCTAAATAAAACTGTATTTTTTCCTGACTGTCTGTATCTTTTACGTGATTAATTTCGCTATTCGTTTCAAAACTTTCAACAATTTCTTCTATACTATCTGGCTCAGAATCAAGGATATTTTCATTAAAAAAGTAATTGTAATTAGTTTTTAAAGAAATATATAAACTTTTTACCGACATTTTATAGTCTAATTCCTTGCTGATATCAGCAAATATTTGATCACATGGTGATGGTAATTCACTACTTTGTAATGCACTTCTGTACTTTAAAAACACAGTTTTCTGAATATCTAGGGAAATCGCACTCTTCCTTCCCCTCTTCATGATAAATGGTTAACTATTGTTACAAAAACTACGGAAAAATGATAATTAAATCACTGTAAATGCACTCTGTTAGCCAGGCAGTTATCGCAAACAGCTTGACTACAATGCAATCATCGACTATGTTTGAGAACTACCTTCAATTATTTTTTTTGTGTTTACCTACGTTGAGTATTATGAGAACAATAAAATAAATAGTAATATTTGAGAACTAAAGAGAACTAAAGTTATGTATATTTAATATTGGTTAGATATTTTTGTTCTATTCTTATTAAAAAACACCTTTATTAATGCTACTACTAAAATTTGAACGTTGTAACAACTTATTTCTTAATGCGTTTTTGGCTCGTAAGAATAATTTTAAATGAAAAAAAATTGTATGATTTGAAGGTAGTAAATAGGTAGTAAATATTAATCCTTCGAAAATCAAAAATAAACCGCGCATTTAGATGTTGCACTAAAAAATTGAAACGTCAATTTGGAGGGACCAACTTATGTAATTGATATCTTTAAAACGATATATGTTTTGGGCAATCAAACTCAATAATATTAAGGTAGAATTAAGGCTTTATAACATTAAGTAGGTAGAACAATCCAGGAAGTAGTCTATCAGTTTGGTCCCTCCATCCTGACATCATGATGGAGGGACCAAGCATTTTGTTAAAATATTATGTATAATGATGAGGTAGCAAAAATTATAGCGAAGGTAGGAAATAGTAGATTAATGGTATTATTATTTTATATGTGTATGACAGACATTGGAGTCTTGGTCCCTCCATTTTGACGATCACTCAAATTCTATATCGATTCAAAGAAAAATAGTTAATGTTTTTAGTACGCTGGCTATTAATTACCTATCTATTTTTAATTTGTTCCTCATTTGTTTTGATGGCGGATGGCAATTTCTTTGACGCCGTTTTGATTGGTTGCAAGTATTCGCCTATTGTTCTGTTCATTAATGAATGAAGATAACACAGTGGTAATTAGTTGTTTTTGTAATTAAAAATACGGTTATAGATATCTAGGAAACGGTCCTAGGAATTACCTACTTTTGTATGAATGTATAGGAGAAACCTACCTAGTGTTGCTTACTCAATAAAAAAGATTGTTTGACTTCAGATTTTCTTTAGCAGGCAATTCAGTATAAAATTTAGTGATATGAAATACGAGAATATCGGTCAACGATTGTTGGTAAACGAAGCGTGTACTTATCTCTTTTTGTTATATTGTTGTAGTAAGTTGTTGTTTTGAAAGTGAGCCAAGAGCAGACATGGCGCAGCGTCTGTCTTCCATCTCTTTTTGTACTTTTGTATCATGCTATTCTATTTTAATATTATTTTGGATTTTGTTGAATAATTAAAACAATTATGAGAGATTCTTACAGAAACCTCGTGCATCCGGAGTGTCAGACCATGAGACCACATCGAAGTTGTTTTAATTGTCTTTACAACAATAATATGTTACCTACAACCAGTCAATGACTGATGTGATTTTTATAATTCTCTTGTTTGTTTTTGTTAAATATGCTGTAGCAACCTATTATGTGAGGCAACACTTATGTTTGATATATAGATGTTTTTTTGTTTTGTTACACTGGCAACTCTCTCTCTGCAATCGGTCATGGTGGACGTCGGGCGTTTGTAAAACTTCATCTAAATAAAAATCCATTGTGTGTTAACTCTGCATCTGCATTTTATTCCAAAAGTCCTAACAGGTTATGGGCCCAGGCCCGTAAACGTATTTAGGTGAAGATTGGCTTTGGATTAATCGTCTGGAAGGAGCTTGGTCGGGTGTCGACAAGCAAGAAGGAACGCGGTGGCGGCCGGCATTTTTGGCGTCACTCGGTTTGCTTTGTTATTGCGAGACGAAATATCAAGATGGAAAAGCTCGGCGTAATACGACTGGAGGGAGCAAAGAACTGGAGCGTCTGGAGATTCCAGATGGCGGTGATTTTGAGAGAACAAGGATTATACCAGGTTGTAACGAATCCGAATCTCAAACCCAGTAATGGCAGTGCAGCGGCAGCGACAAAACCAGATGAAGTGTCGGCGAAGCCCGGTCAGGCGTCAGCGGAGCCCGAGCAGGCGTCGGCAGACAAGGATTTGAAGGCGATGAGTGCAATTGTGACAAGATTGGCGGAACCAGTTCTACATCAAGTAATTACTTGTCAAACAGCGCATGAAGTATGGAACCGGCTGCACAGTATATATGAAAAAAGTGGAGAAACGTCACTGATGCTGCAACAGCAGCGATTCTTTGCCCTAAAATTTGAAAATGACATGAGTGTCGCGGACTTTATTTCCAAGGTGCAGGAACAGCAGCAGATCTTGAGGCGACTGGGAGAAGCGGTAACCGACAGGATGGCTATGTCGAAAATCATCATGTCACTTCCATCGAAGTATTCTCACTTTGTTAGTGCGTGGGAATCATGTGCAGAAGAAAAACAGACTGTTGATAATTTAACGGCACGGCTCTTAGTTGAAGAGGAACGGCTAAATAATAAGAGTAGCAGTAAGGTAGACGAAAGTGTAGCATTGTTTTCTAAAGGTCAAAAAGGTAAAAACAAAGGTAAAGGTAAAAATAAATGTTTTTTATGTAACAAGTCAGGTCATTTGAAGAAAGATTGTAAGCTTAAAGATGTGTGTTTTAACTGTCAAAAGCCAGGTCATTTTAAGGACAAATGTAAAGCTACTAAAAATAATAAGAAAACTGAAAATGCTTTTGTGTCTAAAGTGCCAGTTAGCGCAAGTGATCGTTTAATAGATGAAAAATGGTTGGTAGACAGCGGTGCCAGTCACCATATGACATATCAGAAGGAATTATTTTGTGAATATGAAAGGTTATCCATTCCTAAGGTTGTGATGATAGGTGATGGACGACACCTAAATGCTCTAGGTATAGGCAAAATAAAATTAATGGCATTTGATGGTGAAGAATATGTCAGTTGCTCGATAAACAATGTTTTGCATGTTCCTAAATTAAAGATTAATTTATTTTCTGTAGGTAGTGTGGTATGCAATGGTTTTCAAGTGAGTATGACTAATGATCAGTGTGTATTTTCCAAGGATAATAGAGTGTGTGCTATTGCTAATAAGGAATCATGTTCGAAGCTGTATGTAATGGACTTTAAGTCAGAATCTTTGGCGGCCAATGTAGCTAAACTTGAGTTAAGTGAATGGCATGAGAGGTTAGTACATCAAAATTATAAGGAAGTGAAACGAATTTTAAAGAAAAATAATATTGATTTTAGTGAGTCACCAGTTGACACATGTACAGCTTGTGTACAAGGCAAACAGCATAGATTACCATTTGATAGTAGTAGAAGATCTACAAGTAAGACAGGTGAGTTGGTGCATGCTGATTTGTGTGGGCCAATAGAAGAAAAGTCAATAGGAGGGTCAAGGTACTTTCTTTTATTAAAGGATGATTTCTCAAACTATAGGACAATTTATTTCTTAACTTACAAGTCGGAAACTGTTGAAAAGATTAAAGAATTTATTATGAGGGCAAAAACATTAAATAATCCAGTTTGTACACTTCGCAGTGATAATGGGACAGAATTTGTAAATGCAGAAATGAAAACCTTATTGGCAGAGCATGGAGTGACACATGAGACTACAGTACCTTATGGTCCAGAGCAAAATGGGAAAGCTGAAAGAGATATGAGGACTCTAGTTGAAGGAGCAAGAACTTTGTTGCATGCAAAAAGAATGGACAAAGTATTCTGGGCTGAAGCGATTAATACAGTTGTGTACACTCTAAATAGAACTTACCATAGCAAAGAAGAAGGAAAAACACCATACGAGTCATGGTCAGGGAAAAAGTTTGATGTAAATGGTTTACATACATTTGGCAGTGAAGTCTTTGTGCACATACCAAAAGAAAAAAGGAGGAAATTTGATGCAAAAGGAGAAAAAGGTATTTTTGTAGGTTACGGAGAGTACACAAAAGGGTTTAGGATCTATTTTCCAAGGAAAAATGCAGTGGAAGTAGTGAGAGATGTTACATTTGTGAAGAAACATGATAAACCTGAAAAAGCAGAGCAGGAAGAAGAGTGTATATATTTAGATATAGAAGAAAACTTGAACAATGAAGAATACCAGTCTGTGTCGAACACTGAAGAAAATGAAGAATTTGAGGATTGTGAGGAAAGTGACAATATCATGCAAGAAGTGGAATTTCTAGAAGAGGAAATTATAGAGGATGAAGAAATTCAAGAAGTAAATGATAGTAGAAGAACACGCTCTAGAAAAGCACCCAATTGGTTTGATGATTATGAGGTTGGTTTTATAAGCATGCATAATGAACCTAGTACCCTTAAGGAAGCCATGGAGTGTGAAGACAAAGAAAATTGGATAGAAGCTATGAACAGAGAAATTACCACATTGAAAGAAAATAATACATGGAGTGAAGTAGCAATGGTGCCAAAGGGAATAAAGGTAATAAACAGTAAATGGGTGTACAGGATAAAAGAAAATCCAAGCCAAGAAATTCAATACAAGGCCCGATTAGTTGCTAGGGGTTTTGAGCAGACTGATATGGATGGTGCAGAAGTTTATGCCCCCGTTGCAAGTTTGACTTCTTTCCGTACTTTGTTAGCTGTAGCAGTAAAAAAGAAACTTCCAGTATACCAGATGGATGTAACAGGAGCCTTTCTTTACGGTGACATTGATGAACCTGTGTACATGAAACTACCTAATGGAGGAATAGGTAAATTAAATAAGTCTATATACGGATTGAAGAAAAGTCCTAAGTACTGGAATAGAAAGTTTAATGATTTTATGTGTAGTGATGGTTTCATAAAATCCAAAAATGATCCATGTTTGTATTTTAAATGTTGTAAGGAGTATTCCATTTATGTGCTAATTTTTGTAGATGATTTGCTATATTTTAGTGATAGTGACATACAGATCAGAAAGTTCAAGGAGAAATTGTGTAAGAACTTTGCTATGAAAGATTTAGGTATGGCTTGTAACTATTTAGGTATTAGCATTGAACAGGATGTAGAAAATGGAAAGACTGTTATAAATCAGAAGGATTATTTGTTAAAAGTATTAAGAAAGTATGGGATGTCTGATTGCAAAGCTTGTAACATACCTATTGATCAGAATTTTAAGTTTGAATTGTTAAGAAGGGAAAAATCTGAAAGTAAAGAAATCGAATTGAAATGTAGGCAGATAATTGGAAATTTGCTGTACGCTTCTAATGCTACAAGGCCTGATTTGTGTGTAGCGATTGGTTTCTTAAGTAGATATCAGCACTGTGCTAGTATGTTGCTATTAAAATGTTTACAGCGTGTATTGAGATATGTGAAAGGTACAGTAGATTTGTCATTGGTGTATGGTTGTAATGGTAATGATAAATTGGAGGGTTATGTTGATGCTGATTGGGCTGGTGACACAAAAGACAGAAAATCTACTTCAGGATATATATTTAAAGTATTTGATTGTGTAATATCTTGGTGTACTAAAAAGCAATTATGTGTATCTTTGTCATCAACTGAGGCAGAATATGTAGCACTGTGTTTAGGTATAGTTGAGTCATGCTTGTTAAAAAACTTATTATTAGATTTTGGATTTAAATTGGAAGTAAAGATTAATGAGGATAACCAGAGTGTAATCAAAATAGCAGAAAACAATTTCAGTAATAAGAGGCTTAAGCATATTGATGTAAAATATCATTTTATCATAGAGAAAATTAATGACGGTTGTGTAAGTCTATCCTATGTTAGTAGTTCTGATAATCTTGGAGATATGTTTACTAAAGCATTAGGTGGACAGTTGTATGTAAAACTTAGAAGTAAGATTTTAAAATAAGTTTTCCATTAAGGGGGTGATATTTTATTAGTGTTGCTTCTGAATTTGTTTTAATTTTTACTGATTTTGTTAAGGGGCTGGATGTGTATTATGTTGTTAAGGCAAGTGTGTCCACTGTGTTATAAAGGGGTAGTTATCTTTGATGTTGTTATGCTAGAGTTGCTAGACATAAAGGTAAAGTTAGATATATTAGTTTAAGCAGGTTAATCAATCAAAAATTAAGTGTTGAGGGGGTGTGTTAAATATGCTGTAGCAACCTATTATGTGAGGCAACACTTATGTTTGATATATAGATGTTTTTTTGTTTTGTTACACTGGCAACTCTCTCTCTGCAATCGGTCATGGTGGACGTCGGGCGTTTGTAAAACTTCATCTAAATAAAAATCCATTGTGTGTTAACTCTGCATCTGCATTTTATTCCAAAAGTCCTAACAGTTTTTCAGTATTTGCTTGGGTTCTCATAAGTCTCACAGCTACGTTTTTTTCTCATGAGCGTGTTTTTTTATTTCGATTGATGTTGTGCATTTTCAATATTCCCGTCGATATTTTTATTAGTTATTGCATTGGCTTTCATCATAAATAAAGGAAGTTAGGTTGAAAATTAGATTTTTTGATAAACTAGTGGCATTTTTAATGGATTTGTTCAATCTGGTATTCTTGAACCAGCTCCGCAGGTTCACAATAAATAGTTTCCTATTACAGAGGGTATTACTTTTTGAATTACGAAAATCTTTGTCATCGTAATTACTGGTCAAGCATTTTTTGCTCAATCATAATTCTGACAAAAGTAGATAATAAGATGTTGAATTACAAGTCCTCGCCGTTGTATTTTTTGCTTAAACAAACAAACGTAATTTTACAACTACAAAATTGATGATTACGAAGCACAGCGTTTAGAATACTTTAGGAACGTACAAAACAAGCAATCAAACAGTAGTTAGTCACCGGATTGACATTTCACGTAGATACCGCGTCACCGAAATTGCACACTTTAGGATGAGAAATCAGACACAAAATTGCTCCGAACACTCATATTCTTGATGTTAGATAAATGACTTCCTGCTGGTGCCACAATGGAGCCATCATTATTCCTCGGGCTTCGTGAATAGGCCGCGCTGCCGTGGGAGACTCTCACGACTTTATTACGGATATATTTTTTGTTTGTTCTAATTAACAGTTTTTCTAATAGTCTGCTTTTACTTTAATTGTTCTTGCTCATTCAGAACTGTGTTTTTAAATATTTTTTTCGTTTTAATGCCTCTTTATTGCGGAGAATAATCGCGTTGAGGGCAATCAACTTGGCCAGTATTTTTCGTCCAGCAATTTTGTGATTATTAAAATTACATGAAACTGTAGATTTAAATTCCCTCTTCTTTTAAACGGGTGGAATTATGACGACGGTTATTTTATAGAAAGTCACAATACAGCAATCACAAGTTGGAAAAGAAACTACCTACTTTTTAAAATGTAAACGCGCCTCGGATCTTATTGAAATCTATGAAAATACGTAGTGTTTGGACATCCTATCATTCTCAACTCGGTTGTCCAATTTATTTATGTGAGTTTCAAATACAAGCCAGTCTTTTTCAGTTATTATATTTCTAGGTATGTACTCCTAGCTAGTTTACCTACCCAGGGCCTAACGGTTAAAATGGTTGACTTTTAGACCAGTGGTACCTGCTAACACCTTATTCAGCCTTCAGGTCCCAAATACTTGCCACGAAAATTATTTCGATTTTAGAGTTTCATACCCAAAGGGTGAAAACAGATCCCTATTGCTAAGGCATCGCTGCCTGCCTGTGTGTTCATTTGTCACCAGGCTGTTTCTCACCGGACCGTGATTGCTAGACAGTTTAAATTTTCAGTTGTTATATTTCTGAAGCCACGCTATATTCAAGAAATACTTAAAATCAAAATCGTCGTTAAGCAACGTTCTCACGGGTAAAACTTTGATGAGTGACCAATTATTTTTGCAAATTTGGTTTTCTTTATCCTATTTGTGCGGTTCCCTCAATGGCGCGAATCTAATTCGCACTTGATCTGTTTCTATGTTGACCTCACGACTTTAACTAGTGGCTTTAAAAGAAACTAGTTAGAGTCGCGTTGTAAAAGGTACACCAGTAGTGCTGTAGTGCAAGTCCATCCCCAATTAATGCTCTACATAAAACAGCTTTAAAAAGGCTCTGCACCAACCATTCATAATTCAAATAATAATAAAATGTTTACTTTTATCATTTCTGATATAAAGCAATCGAGTTATAATTCGATTATATTTCACGTAATTAATCACTATAATCTCGATGAACGCAGAGATTGTTTTGATAATCGATTATTATCATTCGATTTAATCGCTCGATCGTTAACGATCTATGATAGTGATAATCGGGAGGGTATTTAAGAAGATATCAAAATAAAACACAAAAATCATTGTGACTCATGTTTACAACCACTCACAAATGCAACTTTTTTTACTTTAAAGCGAAATTAATAAAACAAACATAATGTAATTGTCACTGAACTCATGGCATAACAATGACAATATTTTATACATACTTACGAACTCCTTTACCTATTAAATAAATACATTGATGTTTCCTATGTATTTTATGTTATGCTAAACGGTTACTGTATAAATATATAAACATCTAAAATCATTTGAAAACCCACAGATTGCTCGAGTTTTATCGTTACAACTTTTTTTTCACAACTCTGTAGATCATAGACAAATATTTATAAATAGAACTTTTAGCTTTGTTTTTAATTTAACCAATAGAAATCGAGCAATGTGTATTCTTATGAATGTTTATATTAAGTCAAGGCACTGTTAATTATTTTATTAATTTCTGCTAATATAAACAGTGCGTTATAAATTTAAATCTCAAGATATTAGTTAAAATGTATTATTTATAATATCTGATTTGTGAACTAAATGTTTGCTTATTGTGATTGCACTGCAAGCTAGGCACTTATCGAAATGACAATTAGCAAAACTAGATAATTTCATAACATGCTATTTAACCGAACACCTAATTAAATATACCGTAACAGATCTTTTCGACACTCTATTTGATGTTATTAGCTGAATAAATATGACATACATTGAAAATATTTTTAAAATCTTTCCCAAAATAAGATCGAAACATAATTTTAATAAAATTAAATAGATACTTCTTACACATCAAGGTTACGTATTCTGTTAGTTGTTAGATAACAATTGCCTTGGAAGTTCATGTTTTGAGAAGTACAATACATACATAGATCGTTGTACTTAATAACTATAACAGATTAGATTTGGGTTAACAGTAACACCGGTCAATATCTACGTATGATATATATTTGATTTGGATCTTAATATATGGACGGATACATCATCTCTACAGAAGTTTTGTCTCTGAAGTACGCAAGTGTAGCGAAGTATTGCGACGTTACATATTGTGCAACAAGTATACTCCAGACTTCATACAGCGCACTTGTGATGTAGAAAATGCAAGACATTAATATTTATAAGCATTCGTTTTGACTGTATGTAAATGACATGCGGCTAATTCTATCTTAAGTTAAATATACCGCCGTGAAGCGTGCGACCTTAACGATAAGCGGATAAAAATGTATAATTGGGTCTATGGTTGGAATGTTTGACTACGATGACGTCAGAGTGTTACCGTGAGGTCACTTGACGCGGACGGAGCGCTGCTTGTTCATGTTGGTGAGCATGAGCGAGATGTATGACGTCAGCAGGTCGTCCATCTTGTAGCCCAGCGAGGTCTCGCACAGCAGCTTGGAGCCGCGGACCAGGTTACCGATCGTCATGTGGAAGTAAGTGTTGCCCGAAGACCAGTTCGATATTCTCGTGAATGGATGCGTCACCAGTATATCCTGGAAATATTATTACGTGAACTTTAGTAATATTAAGTGAGCCAAAAAACACAAGTCATTTCGCATTTAATGGCGAACAATGAACTTGATGACACGGGTAACAATTTATGTGATGACGTGATTCGACTATTAACGCATATCATAAAAAACAACTTACCTTCGACTGAGGATGTATCAAGCTGACTCCATGTTTATTAATAGCAATAAGCAGCAATTCGGGATAATTGGGTTCCGTGGTCTGCTTGACCTCGAAGAAGGCTGACCCGAAGGTGGGCCAGCGGTAGATGACCTTGAGGAAGGTGATCTTGGCGTCTTCGGGCGTCATGCCGGCGTCCTGGTTGTATGAGGCTACTACCGCTCGTTTCCAGTCCGCGGAACTTTGCAGTTTGATCAAATCGGCTGGTATCAATTCGCGTAGCATTTGCCTGGAAAGTTAAGCAGACCATTTAGTTTTCTGGCCAATATAATTTCACATTATTTCGATTCATAATTAAGATTATGCTCTATTTATTTTTAGCATTCGCCTCACCTGTACTAAGTAGCCAGGCAACATCGTGGTAATAGTACAAATCGTTAAACTCTAGATATTATTAAATGCTCAAATACTTTATTGCATTCCCCATATCCAAACCAAAATTATTTATTGCAATCCATAATGTACAATTACAGGTGTTAAAAATAAAATAAAATTTAGAAACAATTGTGAAATGAGAAATTTGGATGGTAAAACTACACCGCACACAAGAAAGCTACCTAGCTATCCTAAGCTACGAGCAGCACTCACGGTATGGCCTGCAGCTCCTGCTTGTTGTCCCCGAAGCGCGCGCGGTAGGCGAGCGCGGCCAGGCGCGCGGCCTCGTCCCGCCCGCAGCGGTGGTAGCCGCGCAGCAGCTTCGGCAGCTCCTGGTGGAAGTGGAAGATCACGTCGGCCGCGCGGTCCTTGCCCGGCACTGTGTTCGTCCACAACTTCTTCATGAAAAACACCTGGATTCAAAAAACAGTTAATGTAATGAACGAAATCTTATTTCAGTTAGTGCTGGGCTGTGTTCATTGTAAAAGCGAGAAGCCAATACAAATAGTATTGGACTGTGACCACTCGCTGGAACAATACGGCGGTGAGAGCTTTAGGTAAAGAACACTGTATTATTGATTTATTTGCCTTGGTTGCTTTAAGATATCGATCACCGTAACATATACATAGAAAAGGCCACTTGCGTCGATTCGATTAGATAAAATATGCACCGAATGGCAGAATTAACGAGATTCCGCTGTATATGCAAATTTTATCTTGTATCAATATTTATCACAGAAATTTATAAATCTAACCTGGTATGTGAACTGCGGTGTGATACCGTCGCGCGTCGGCCGCGCCTTCTTGATCCAGTCCGTGAGGTGCCGCACGAAGTCGAAGAAGAAGTCACCCTCAGGCACCGATATCACCTTATCAGCTATCTTAACGAATAAACTAAAGCCTTCACTAGATCTGAGATTCAGTCTTTGAGCGATGTTTTGACAGAAGTCTTTCGCTCTAGTCGACGAGTCCACTTCAAACGCCTCGTCGGTGTCGTCCGGGAAGTACACTTTGTGGAATATCTGAGTGGTCTTGTGCTGAATGGCCTCCACCTCCACTTGGTGAGGAGGGTACTTCCGCTGCCCGTTTCTTAAAGTCTTCTGAAGTCTTTGGAGCGAGTCTTGAGCTATAGGGTATCTTCTTGTCCTTAAAAACAGCGTTAATTCTCTAAGTAACCCTTGACTACACGCAAACAAGCCAGTGGCCAACCACATCAACTCCCATCCTCTTTCCTCTGACATTCTGTTTCGGTTGTCTGTAAGCTGTTTCATAACTTGACAGTATATCTCGTCGCGCAGAATCTCGTGTTTTAGAGGACCATCGAATATGTGATCAGTGTACTCATTACCGATGCGAGGACGCTTTGAGGGCAGGTCGCCCATATACTTAAGAATGGCAGTGAATGCAAAACAAGCCTCTTCGGCTAATTCCTCTTTGGCTTGCAGCTTTTTCAACAACGGTTGTTTGATTGGCTCTCTTGAGTGTCGCCAGAGCTCTTCAGATCCTCCCTCTTAGCTGTGGAAAGGGTTAAAGCTTTGGACACGGTGCGTTTCGGTGGCAACCGGAAGTGATCCATTGCATATTCTAGCAAGGTGTGGGGTTTGTCTCTAGTTTCAGTGCCATTGTATGTGGCTGTTGGCGCACGACGGCCATGTGATGCACCTTCTTGACAAAATAGCGCCAAAATATCTGGTGGAGGTTTAGTTAATGCCGGTAACACATACACAGTCTCTGCAGGGAAGTCGCCCCTTTCCATAGACCTCTCGCAGCGACCGATGCACCAACCGTTGTTTAACACAGACTCCCCTGTACTATCCTCCTCTAAAATAATCAGATCTCCTTTGTTGAATGTCAAGAAACTCGAGCCTTCTCCAGGTGCTTTGTAGTCTTGTAAAGCTATTACAAACTTGGACCTCTTTTTTAATCCCTCCAAGAAGTACACAACTAGATCACGTATGTCTTCAGCGTTCGGACTTTGGAAGGTAAACTCTTCACCACGAACAGTGGCAAGACTAAATGTTTGTGTGAAAACTTTGTTTGTTTTTTGGCTGGAAACAGTCGTAATTTCAGGGAACGACAACTCCAATAGCACCTGTTCTTGATCGTCAACCACATATACACCGGTCCAGTTAACTGCTATAATAACATCATTCTTAGGTAAATTAGGTCCAGAATTTCGATAAGCTTCATAGAATCTAGAAAACAATAGAGGCCACTTGAACTTTGCGTAGCTTACTACGTCTTCTTTCACTCTGTAGGCAGGAACTTTTTCTTTCACATAGTAACTCTTTTTGTAGGCTTGTACTACTAGAGCACCCCACCGATCAACTGCTTTTTCAACACCAGTTAGACAATAATCTGGTATGTAATTTGGTAGTAACGTGTACAGCCGCTCAGTATTCATGTCTTGGCCGTATTCAATGTAATACTGTTGAGCAGCTATCATCGCCAGATCTTCTTCTTTGTCGCACCTATATTCGCCAAATTTAACTCCTCGGACCACCTGCTGATAAATTAGGTTTGTGGCTACTTGATCTTCGGTCGGATCGTGCCACGGAGCGAATATTTCTTTTCTGAAGAACAATCGCCAGGGCGCATTTCTTTCTTGAGCGCCTTGTTCCTTTGCATATTGTTCGCACTGTGATATTGCATCCATGACGTGATCTCCTCCACTGCCTAGAGAACTGACTTTGTCAAACAGAGCAATGTAGAGCGAGAAACCAAATTGGTCCTTAAGTCCAATTTTGTCAGACAACTGATTGCAGAGTTCTCTAGCAGTTGTTGCCGAGTCCGCTAGTAGGGTCTTTGTGTTACCATCCATAAATGTAATAGGGAGCATTATAGGCTTTTTAGACTTGGTTGCTTGAAGCTCCAACCAGGACGGGGGTTGGTTCCTAGTACCATTATTGAAAGTCCGCTTCAAACGGTCTTCACAATACGGTGCGTACCCAGGAGGCCCTTCTCTGATGAAGGCTCTCAGGTAATTTACGAACTTTTCACTAGGTGCGAAGCATCCCACACATAACGAAAGTAAAATCCATCCTCTGGCGTGGGAGGACTTTGAGGGGTTGTTTGTCAGTTGTTTACATATCTGACAGTATATCTCATCACGCAGCTCAGCCCGCAGAATACCATGCCCAATAATAAAATGTAATTTTTCTAGATTTGATGTTGGGCGTGATTCCAACCATGATTGATAGCTGTCTGCTGTGTATTCTTCATCCTGCAAGTAGAACATTAATTATAAAATTTGATTCCAGATATAAACGTGTGAAATAAAACCAGGAACGTAACTCACCTGCAATTTTCTTCTGACATCTTCACCAAGCTTGTTCTTTCTCTTTAGAGTCAAAGAGACAAGCTTATGTCTGATTGACCTCGGCTTCTGTTTGTTCAGATAAGCGTCAGGATCTACGCCCATCATCTGAGCTTCTTGGAACTCCTTGGACCTGATGAAGTTCCTTCCGAGGGTGGCAGTTACTTTGGACATCACGGATGTGTTGTCCCGGTCCATGGTGTGGTATCGTGGCTCCGGGAGGTCGCCGGTAAACCGCAGTATTGTAATCCATAGCGCTTGTGCGGCCTGCAATGCGTTCAAAATAATTTATGTCCGTGAGTGTCGCAAGAATGCATAATTAATTAATTAGATATATCAAAGATTGCGACCGATTAAATGTTTTATAAAAAGTTGTGACAGTGAATCATTTATAAATAATTATAATAATTGTTATTATTCATAATTGATAAGTGCTTCTACTACTTCTGTTAGTTTTGTATTTTAAATAATATTGTGCTAGTGACAAAAATCACTTTAAAGTATGAACTTATCTTTAACAAGCAACATAGTTTTAGGAGGCACTTAATAGGTGTTTGGTAATCATAAAAATCTCAATATTCTATCCTAGAAGATCACTTACCAGCTGATCGCCTTGTGTGTGTAGAGGCAAAAGTGGGTGTTTCAAGGGCTTCCTCGAGTATTGATGAGTGACATTCCCTTGGAAGTAAGTTGCTGCAAACTTCTGGAACTTGAACTCCGACAAATCTTCTTCATCTTCCGATGTAGTTTGCATTGGAGTTACCATCTAAGAATAAAATGTATGGTATTGCATTTTGCCGTATGTCTGTACTAGGTGAGAGTAGTATGTACCCCCAGGTAATCAAATTGTTTATAAAGGGAACTGAAAGTATGCCAATCCGGTTGATAAATGATGATAAAAAATATTTAAATAATTTCGCAATGAGTATGAAAAGTCTAGAAATGTAAAGGATGTATATCAGCGAATGATCTGATAAAAATCGAAGATGGAATCGGTTTAATGACGTAGGTATTGGCTGTTGTCAATTAGCATATGATGAAATGCAAGAAAATGAGGAAATTGTTGATACCTAATTATGCGTTTGAAGCTCTCTGAAGCAACAACAATATTTCGCTTGTATACAACTTCTGTATTATGCAATCAAATATAAAAGCTTTACAAGGCATATAATCATTGACGCATCAGACTGTTTTTGTATCATAATATCAAAATCTACGTTGATAGCAAATTATTTTGAATACAAAGAACCATTATCCCTACCTCTTGCTGATCAGCTCTCTGTTGTGGCAGATCACTGAACACCGAGGTGTCCTTGGGCGCCGGCGCTTCGCTGCTGGAGTCAGGTAGGAAGTCGAACATGGCTTCCACCAGCTTGCTGTCGTCCACAGGTTCGTCCTGCTTGCGAGCTGCCTCTTGGAGTAACGTCCTCTTTGCTTCAAGTTGCTTCTTTTCTTCCAGGGCCAATTCTGCTTCGCGCCGCTCCAACTCATACATGCGTTCCTGTAATAAAATATGTTCCATTATTTAAAGTTGTTAGCAGTAGTTATGATGAGGATGCTGATAAAAAGGTGTAGTTAAGTAGTTTGCAGGTTTTTTTAGAAACTTTCTTTTATTTCAACCATTTCTATTACGTTTCTGTAAGTCTTTACGTATATAATTAAGAGCATAATGTTGCAAACATCTAAACACAACTCCACATTTAAAAATGACTCCACTGCAGTTAAAATTGATCGTAATATGGGTGCAGTGTTTATAACTTTAAGAACTTACAAGGAAACCCCCTACAGTTAGCAAGTCACCATGTCGCAAATCATAAACGATGCTGTTACAAAAGTTTTCGAACCACAGATTCATCATTATTGCTGGAGCACTAGCCGATACCACACGTCTGAATACAATAGACGATTACT